>NC_139681.1:92514361-92756861 GCF_964106915.1 Podarcis gaigeae | reverse complement strand
AGTCGTGACAATTTGCTACGAGGTAGGCGAAAAACCAAGTGGCTGGTTCCAATCTGCCAAATGGAAAAAATTCCTACCAGGCCCCTTAACCAACCAAGGTCCATAGCAAGGTCAGAAGGAAGCCTGAAAAGGAAAAAAGGGAGCGGGTGGGTGGGATACACAAACAGCTGCGCCAGTCAAAGAGGGAGATTCCGGGGCCGTGCTCGCCTTAAATGGGGCAAGCCACTTCCCCCGAGCCAGCCAATTGGCTGGCTCGGGAGATGACGCAGGCCGAGGATTCCCCTGATCACGCGGGGCTAGAGGCCAGCCCCCGCGCATGTGTTGGGGGCATGAAGCCCGCAACACCACCTCCTCCTGATAGTCGGAAGTGGCTTTGCAATACATATATGAAATCTTTACATAATGATACATATGCATTATATTTGTAAATTCACATTTTCACATTTCATGATGTACCAACATTTATCCATTTCTCATTTCTTGCCCTGTGTCTTCCCTCCACCCGTGCATGACTTCCTTGTTATTATTTTGTAACTTTATTATTGAGGTTGTAATTTTGGATCTTAATAATTAAACATTCTGAAATATACTCAGAGTCGCAGAGAGATTTCATGCTCTTTATTCAGCTCATAGTGGTGAGGAGGAATGAATGAAAGTCCCCTCAAAGTATCTGCATAACACATTCAATCTCATATATCTGCTTAGTTTAACTTAATTTTGTGAAATCAGTCTGTACATTTCAATAAATTCTTGTTGGAGCATCTTTTGGTCGTGTATTCTTCTGCACATTTCCATTCCTGTTTAAGATTTTCTAAATTCTATGACTCTTCAAGAAGAGCCCTGCTGGTTATCTCCTCCAGCATCCTGTTCTCACGGCAGCTGACCAGATGCCTGAGCAAAACCAGCAAGCAGGATTCGAATACAGGAGCGCCGTCCCTTCCTGCGGTTTCCAGCAACTGGTGCACAGAAGCATTGCTGCCTCTGACTGTGGCAGCAGAGCATAGCCCTAAGCTAGGAGCCATTGATAGCCCTCTCCTCCGTGAATTTGTCCAGTCCTCTTTTAAAGCCATCCACATGTGGTGGACGTGTGAAAAAATGAAGAAAAAAAATTGGGACACGATATATAACGAAATGAAAAAACTGTTTAAATACACTTTTCCCAAAAAACCCAGAAGCTTTTTTGCTAGGGATGAATTAAAAAAGGAAGATCATAAATTATTTATGTACGCCACGACCGCCGCTAGAATTTTAGCATCTCGAAATGGAAAACCCAAGAAATTCCAACTTTAACGGAGTGGCGGACGAAAATGTTTGAATACATTGAATTGGCGAAATTGACTTACAGGATTCGGAACCAAAAAGATGCAAAGTTCGAAAAGGAATGGAGTAAATTTGTTGAGTATATACAGAATAATTGTAGAAGTTTAAAAACTGCAGCAGGGTTAGCATAAATCTTGTGATGTGGATAGAGCGTAAATAAGAAACTGTAAGAGAGGATTTTAAATGTGAAAACCGGTGAAGGGATGGAGGGACGTCCGGGCGCGACAAGGCACATGGTAAATAAGAAGACACATGAATGTTGAATGTAAGAGTATTTGTTTTATTTGTTCATGTTACAGAAAATCAATAAAAAGCATTTTTTTAAAAAGCCATCCATTTTGGTGGTCCTCCCTGCCTCCTGAGGACATGAGTTCCATAGGTTAACTATGGGCTGCTCTCTGAGGCACTGCTATCCGGCTCACTTCTCATTTCTTAGACTTAAGAAGACTTTGAATCACACACTTGTAAGGGACCCTGAGGATCATCTAGTCCAACCCCCCTGCAATGCAGGAATATGCGGCTGTCCCATACGGGGATTGAACCTGCAACCTCGGCGTTCACGGCACCACACGCTAATCAGCTTCTGGTTGGTGCCCAGTGACATCCATGCCTATTAACGGGCATATTTTATATAAACCTGTCTGCCCTTTGGCCCTCGTGTTTAGCACAACGCTAATGTCTACTCCAACACCCAGAATCTTTGCAATGCGCAAACCTTCGTACCCGCAGGCCATTTTGCTAGTTAATTTAAGAAGAGCCAATACTGGCCTCGGTCCAGTATACCTGAAGGAGCGTCTCCACCCCCATTGTTCAGCCCGGACACTGAGGTCCAGCTCCGAGGGCCTTCTGGCGGTTCCCTCACTGCGAGAAGCCAAGTTACAGGGAAGCTGGCAGAGGGCCTTCTTGGTAGTGGCACCCATCCTGTGGAACGCCCTCCCACCAGATGTCAAAGAGAACAACAACTACCAGACTTTTAGAAGACATCTGAAGGCAGCCCTGCTTAGGGAAGCTTTTAATGTTTGATGTATCACAGTATTATAATATTCTTTTGGAAGCCGCCCAGAGTGGCTAGGGAAACCAGATGGGCAGGGTATAAAGAAGAAGAAGAAGAAGAAGAAGAAGAAGAAGAAGAAGAAGAGGAGGAGGAGGAGGAGGAGGAGTTTGGATTTGATATCCCGCCTTTCACTCCCTTTAAGGAGTCTCAAAGCGGCTAACATTCTCCTTTCCCTTCCTCCCCCACAACAAACACTCTGTGAGGTGAGTGGGGCTGAGAGACTTCAGAGAAGTGTGACTGGCCCAAGGTCACCCAGCAGCTGCATGTGGAGGAGCGGGGAAGTGAACCTGGTTCACCAGATTACAAGACTACCGCTCTTAACCACTACACCAAACTGGCTATTATTATTATTATTATATATTATAAGATCTGCATTGTCCATTTCATGCCTCTCTCAGAGTCACGCCAAGGGAGTCATGCTGTTACCCTACCCAGACCATACCTTCCAACATTCCTCAGATGAAAATAGGGACATTTCCCCAAAACAGACCCTCCTTGACCCCCCCCCCATTTTTGCCTGCTCCCCCCGAATTTCCTATCAGAAGAAGGGCAAGTGCCCCCACCACTTACGCAAATGGGACTCAGAACACACACCCTCCACTGTCCCAAGAAAACCCTGTGACCCCAATTTTATTTTATTTTATTCTTTGGTAGATGTACAAAAAAAGCCTGGTCAGCACCAGGCAAAAACGTTCCTCTTTAACCAGGTCTTTGGTTGATTTGATTGACACCCTGGGCCCTTTTAAAATGTGTTGGGGAGGAAGGTTATTGGGTTGTAAAAAGGTAAAGGTAAAAGGACCTCTGACCATTAGGTCCAGTCATGAACGACTCTGGGGTTGCAGCGCTCATCTTGCTTTATTGGCCGAGGGAGCCGGCGTACAGCTTCCGGGTCATGTGGCCAGCATGACCAAGCCGATTCTGGCGAACCAGAGCAGCGCATGGAAACACTGTTTACCTTTCCACCGGAGTGGCACCGTTGCGGGGATTCGAACTGCCGACCTTCTGATCAGCAAATCCTAGGCTCTGTGGTTTAACCCACAGCGCCACCCTTTTAATTTTGATTACCGTATTTTTCTGTGTATAACACACACCCGTATATAAGACAACCTCTATTTTATGGGACACCAAATTAAGGAAATGGGGGGGGGCAAAGATTGCCCAGAGTCATTGAGCCGATAATCGTACACCCGCCTGACCGCCACTGCCAATTGCACGCCTCGCCAAAACCACCAATCGTCTGCACACTCGCTACCAGCAGCCAATCGCTCGCCCAATTGCCGCAGCAGCAGCCAATCGCCAGCAGGCCTTGCTGCAGCCACCAATCACCCGCCCAATCGCCGATGACAATCTCCTGCTCACGGCTGCCACCAATCGCCCATCCCCCCTCTGCACTATCCGTGTATAAGACAACCCCCAATTTTAAACATTTTTAAATAATAAAAACATCGTCTTATACACGGGAAAATACGGTATGTACTTTGTGGTTTTACAATCTGATTTTATCCTATGAACAGCCCTGAGTCCTGCAGGTATAGGAAAAAAGGAGGAGGAGGAGGAGAAAAGCACACACCAGTAAATAAATTTGAGAAAGTGGCAAGATTAGACGCGGACACACAAAGCACTTAAAACATAATAATCCAAATATTCTAATCAATAGGTTTTCTAAATCTTTCATAATATTTGTGTGAGATTGTATGGGGAAAATACGGAATAACAGATACAATCTTGCTTAAAATGTATATAGGAAGTGCAGTGTAAGCGTTGGAAGTCAGTCAATGAAATTTTCTTATTGAGATATTTTTGTAGAATAAATTTGGAAAAAAATTCTTCCAACTTTTCTTCTTCTTCTTCCCCCCCTTATTTTTTCTTTTTCTTTTTTCTTTTCTTCCTTTTTTCTCTTTTGTTCTTTTTTTATGTGTGTGCTTATCTGAAAGATATATGTATGTATTTGCAATATTTTGCATATATTGTGTAATAATTATGTTAAATAGGTAAAGGTAAAGGGACCCCTGATCATTAGGTCCAGTCGTGGCCGACTCTGGGGTTGCGGCGCTCATCTCGCTTTATTGGCTGAGGGAGCCGGCGTACAGCTTCCGGGTCATGTGGCCAGCATGACTAAGCCGCTTCTGGCGAACCAGAGCAGCGCACGGAAATGCTGTCTAACTTTTCCTCCGGAGTGGTACCTATTTATCTACTTGAACTTTGACGTGCTTTCGAATTGCTAGGTTGGCAGGAGAGGGACCGAGCAACGGGAGCTCACCCGGTCACAAGGATTCGAACCACCGACCTTCTGATCGGCAAGTCCTAGGCTCTGCGGTTTAACCCACATCGCCACCTGCATCTCTAATTATGTTAAATAAAATTTTTAAAAAATTAAATAATAATAATAGTAATAATAATAATAATAATCCAGACTCCTTGCGCTGCGTTCCCTCTTTCTTCCTGCCCAGGGCAGCCCTGCCCTCTGCCTGCCCCTCAGAGCCAGCACATTGTGTGGGGCTGGGCCTCGATGGTGGCAGCCCCTCCTCCTCCTCCTCACCTGCTCTCCAGGAGCCGCTACTAGCTGCCAAGGAAGGAGGCTGGCAGCAGCGCAATTGCTTGGGACCTGCAGCAACTCCCCCTCCTCCCTGAGTTCAGCAGCTGCAGCCCTGGCAGGGGAAATAGGGACATTCTGGGATCTAAACAGAAGCCAAGATGGAAAATGGGGACACTTGGAGGGTACACTGCCCATCCCGCTCTCTGCCAGGCCCAGACAGGGGAGGGGGGAGTCATATGCGCCACTTGGCCCAGGCCTCTGATTCCAAAGGGGGCCTCGGTCAGCATATTCACAATTGCAGGGGATGCACTGGGGCGAAGGCGGAAGCGCAAAGTCTGCGAGAGAAAAGCTTCCCTGGCGTCCGGAGTGGGGCCTGCAATCGGCTCCGCAGAGGAGTGCAGAACGGGCGCCCTGTGGGTGGAGGCGACCAAGGTTCCAGCAGCCAGCATGCCGCGAACGTGATGGTGGACCATGTTTTTCATGCTGTTAAAGGTTGGTGAGTTTTTGTTTGAAATCTTGTTTGCCAAAAATTAAAACCACACGTACCTTAAAGATAAGTGTGTTGGCTTTCTTATTGCTATTTTTTTAAAGAAATGATGAAAAATTGATGAAGATGTAGCCATTTGTTTAAAATTTTGTTGACTAGGCCAGGAATATTACTTACAGCCGAGGAGTACATGAGGATAAAATTTGGTGGAAACCATGTTTTTTAAAGAAATAGTGGCTTTATATTGTTGTTGCTTAGTCGTTTAGTCGTGTCCAGCTCTTCGTGACCCCATGGACCAGAGCACGCCAGGCACTTCTGTCTTCCACTGCCTCCCGCAGTTTGGCCAAACTCATGCTGGTAGCTTCGAGAACACTCTCCAACCATCTCATCCTCTGTTGTTCCCTTCTCCTTGTGCCCTCAATCTTCCCCAACATGAGGGTCTTTCCCAGGGAGTCTTCTCTTCTCATGAGGAGGCCAAAGTATTGGAGTCCCAGCTTCAGGATCTGTCCTTGCAGTGAGCACTCGGGGCTGATTTCCTTCAGAATGGAGAGGTTTGACCTCCTTGCAGTCCATGGGACTCTCAAGAGTCTCCTCCAGCTCCATAATTCAAAAGCATCAATTCTTTGGCGATCAGCCTTCTTTATGGTCCAGCTCTCACTTCCATACATCACTACTGGGAAAACCATAGCTTTAACTATACGGACCTTTGTTGGCAAGGTGCTGTCTCTGCTTTTCAAGATGCTGTCTAGGTTTGTCATTGCTTTTCTCCCAAGAAGCAGGCGTCTTTTAATTTCGTGGCTGCTGTCACCATCTGCAGTGATCATGGAGCCCAAGAAAGTAAAATTGGCTTTATATACTTAATTGCAAGACTTCAGTTATCCCCAGGGTAAAAAAGGGGGAGCACGTTATCTACCTGGCCCGGGCCTCTGCCTGGCTCTGCAAGCCCTGCTCTCTGCTGTGGGCTGAAGCTCCTCACCGGCCGCTGTGGCACCAGATGCACCCTTGGCGGATGCCTCACCCCCGTCTGGAAGCAAGAAGAGGAAGGAAGTGCCACGCCAATGCGGCTCACAGCTTGCGCAGGCTAATGGAGATTCATGCGCCAAGAGGGCCGGAGCGATCATGAACATGATTATTATTATTTATGGAGCTCTTGAAGCGAACATGGCAGAGAGCCAAGAGGGAACCTAGGAACGCGTTTTTTATCCTCGCTTAAAACATACAGTATCCCAAACAGTTTTATTGTGGCTATAAAATGTGATTTTCCTAATGATAGCGTTCGCAGCAGTTAAGGTTATGTACTTAGCGCCGGCAAGACATTTGCCACTGTCCTTAACTTTCACTTTCATTTCAGACCATAATTAAGGCGGCAGCAACTCCCCCCCCCCCACTCCCCATGTTAATAGGAACACTGCTGCGGAAAATCCAGCCAGTGGCACAAAGCTTTTTTTTTTTCTGGGATCGGTAATCACTTAATTTTTTACAAAATGGATGTTTATGAAGTCGCCTATATATTTCCTTTCTTCCCCCTCCCTCTCTCCTCCCCGCTTCCTCCAAGTGCTGCGAAAATGTGTACATTTTTATGCTGAAATAAGGAATTGCTTAACCTCTGGGAAGGAAAAGTATAGCTTGGTATAAGTAGTAGTTAGCAGAACAGTTAAAGGAAAATAGGAAGAATCAGCATTTTGCAGAGTTACAGAGTTTTAAGGAGGGAGGGAGGAGGAAATGTGGAGACTGGTATGGCAGGATAAGACCAGAAAGAGGCCAGATTGGGTCTAATCCTCCAAATCAGCACAAAAAGCAAGTGGATATTTATTATATATATTGGCTTCTTTTCTTTTCTTTTTACTTACACAGCCCTGAGGTTGGCTGAGCACATTCATTACCTAAAAAAGAAGTACATGGACTCCGAAACAGAGGACAAAAGTCTAGCATACCATGTGCACATGCTAATTTATAACTATATAACATAAGATTTCCAAAAAATACTACTATAACTCAATAGGAATCCATTTGACCGTAGTGGGAAGATGATTTGTGTGCCTGCTGCTCTCAGCCACCAGTCTGGGTGCTAAGTTGGCGATGGGTGGAATCAGAATAATCTTTATTTGCATCAGCCTCTAGCCATAGCAACAAAATAAAACGAAATGTACTGAAGATAGAGGTAGAAACTTAACTATACAAAATACATTCAGGAGGTTTACATCAATAATCAAATAATAGACCTTATTCTAATTGCCCCTGCTAATTTAAAAAAAAAAATTGCAGTTTTTGCTGTCACCTGGTTATCTTTATCTGCTAGAAGGAGAACCTCACTCCTCAAATCTTTATAAAGATTGCCTTGCTAGAAGCACATGAGCTACTGATTCAATTGGTGGCTTCAAGACCCTGGTTGCTCTCCCCGTTTTAGGGTTCTTTGATTTAAAATCAGACTTGGACCAGGCAGCCAGGGGCAGAGGAAGGGGGTGCGGTGGGTGCTGGCCACCCTGGGTGTCACCCTGAGGGGGGTGACAAAATGCCGTGTGGCACTCTCCGCGGGGTCTGCCACGTGCCTGAGCCACGCGTCTTTCCTGGGAGAGACGCAGTGGCTTGGGCGCATGCAGGCTCCACACTGCCCAAATGGTCCTCCCGCTGCCTCTCTCCCAGCTGTAGGGCGGGTGAGTGGGAGGAGGAGAAGGAGAGGAGGAGGAGGAGGAGGAGGAGGAGGAGGAGGAGGAGTTTGGATTTGATATCCCGCTTTATCACTACCCGAAGGAGTCTCAAAGCGGCTAACATTTTCCTTTCCCTTCCTCCCCCACAACAAACACTCTGAGAGGTGAGTGGGGCTGGGAGACTTCAGAGAAGTGGGACTAGCCCAAGGTCACCCAGCAGCTGCACGTGGAGGAGCGGAGACGCGAACCCGGTTCCCCAGAATACGAGTCTACTGCTCTTAACCACTACACCACACTGGCTCACTGGAAGCCCAACAACCTCAGAGTTTAAGCCTGGGACCTGCCTTGGTGAGCTAATGCGGACTGTGTGTGCTTAGGCCTCAGTGCCTTCTTCAGGTGTGGAAGGGAACAGGTGCAAGCAGCATTGGAATTGGTAGACCATATCGGTTGGACTACATGACTCTGTGAGGTGAGTGGGGCTGAGAAACTACTGCCAGAGGATGCCATGTGGCCAAGGGATGCAAGGACCCGTTGTCTCCCAGCTCCTGCTCTGTGTGCTCCTGAGGAGTGGTGGATGAACGGGGAGCACTTCCAGGTACAGAGGAGCACCCCTAAAAAAATTCGCACTTGGGGCAATCACCCCCGTAGTACCCCCCCCCCCCATGCTGTGCCTCTCCAGGGCATTGAACTAGTTGACCGTTTTGGTCCCTTCCAACTCTACAATTGTATGGACATCCAAAGAGAACACCCAACACATACCATGATCCTTGCAAAAGATTTCTCCTATGCAGTCCTGCAATTGCTCTCTTTGGGTATTCTAATGCACATGAGATGATCAGGATAGAGCCTCCCCCATCCCCGTCCTAATGCATTCGTTATCCCCAGACTGAAAGAGCCTAGTGAATGCAATCCACAAGTATAAAACCATGGGGGAATTCTGACCTGGCCAAGAGGCTGTGGGTTGCCCCCCCCCCCCCCGTGTCTGTTCCACTTTGAGCTTGCAGTTCAGATCTTTGGCATCCAACCTCACAACAGCGGTGGTGTGGCTTTTCCTTGGTGTAAGCTACCTCTGCTTCCTAACTGCATGTTCTGCATGTTCTGCTAGAGATCAAACGAGGACTTTGCGGTTTCCTCGAGGCAGAAGTTGAAACCGAACAAGATCCTGAGTTTTTCTGACTTTTGCACATGCTTCCAGCAGACTTTATTCCCTGCTTTCCACAGATGTTCCGATCACCTCTGCCCTCAAAGGCTTTTTTGAATCCAGGCTGGCTGGCGGTGCTCTGATCATATCCAAATTAAAATCAGGCCTAGCAAAACGCTTTGCGGTGTTGCTTTCCCCGGATGGTGGCAGCAAACCTAATTTAAAATGGGCACGTTTGCAACTTGCTTTTGACCTCTTTCATCATCGTATCTCGGTCAGCATCCCCACAGTTATATTAGAGGTTTGGAAAGGTTATCGAGTGCACGCCTTATAGGGAAGGGGGAGACCAGACCCAGGGAGACCCCTGACAGCATCGTTCCCGAAGCACTAGGCACTTGCCAGCTTTCTAAATTTTACACACATGCAAAAAATCATAATTTCGGGCTGCAGTCCTAATAAACACTTACCTGGAAATAAATGCTCTGATATCAATGCACTGCTTACTCCTGGAGAGATCTTCCCCTGTGTGCACTCTTGGGCTGGGGTATTGGTTAGGAGGTTTTGTTTGCTGGTATTGATATTAATTTTTGTACATGTATTTTAGATCTTATTATGATTTATGTGTCAGGACGCGGATGGCGCTGTGGGTTAAACCACAGAGCCTAGGACTTGCCGATCAGAAGGTCGGTGGTTCGAATCCCTGCAATGGGGTGAGCTCCCGTTGCTCAGTCCCTGCTCCTGCCAACCTAGCAGTTCGAAAGCACATCAAAAGTGCAAGTAGATAAATAGGTACCACTCTGGCAGGAAGGTAAACGCCGTTTCCGTGCGCTGCTCTGGTTCTCCAGAAGCGGCTTAGTCATGCTGGCCACATGACCCGGAAGCTGTATGCCAGCTCCCACAGCCAATAAAGCAAGATGAGCTCCGCAACCCCAGAGTTGGACACGGCTGGACCTAATGGTCAGGGGTCCCCCTTTATGATTTATGTGGAAATTGTTTGATTTGGTTGTGTATTTTTTATGTTTTATTTATTGTGCATTTCTACTTTTGTTATGCTGTAATGATGTATTTTTTCATTTATATTTTTTCTGATGCTGCCTTGAACCTGGTTTGAACTATGGAAAGGTAGCATACAAACAAAAATATGTACGTATGTATATGGCGAGGGGGGGAGTGATGCTGCTGCACAGGTTGGCCCCACCACAAGGACCGGACCTAAGAACATAAGAATAGGTTGCAGGATCAGGCCAATGACACATCTAGACCAGCATCCTGTTCTCACAGTAGCCAATTGGATGCCTACAGGAGGCCTGCAAGATTTGGGAAGCCTTTAGCCAATAGAGTAGGGTTGCCATATTTCAAAAAGGGAGAAGCCAGACACAAAAGTTGTTGAGTGTTTTTGTGTGCTGTTTTTTTTTTTTTCTTTTAGCCAAAGCTGTTGATCTTATGTTGCAAAATCTCCCCTGCAAAAAAGTGAAGTTTTAGGAAAATAGCTAGAAAATCAACATTTCCATATGGGCTGCCATATGCCGGGGTTTTCCTGGACATTTCCCCCACGTTCCAAAAATTCCACCCGGAATTTTCATTTTCAACGGATGAATCCCAGCTATGTCTGGGAAATTACGGGCAAATGGCAGTCCTACAATAGACCCCCGCCCTCAACAAACACACCCCACCAGGGCCTGGCCCAGCTGTGCTTGTGGGGGCCACTGTGATGGCCACAAGGTGCATCCTCTGCGCTGCTCCGCATCCAACAGAGAGAGTTTCCTTTGGAAAACAATACAACTTCATTCTTGAGAAATGGGTTTAAAGCAGTCACAGCATAAAGGCTCACAAAGAGTTAAGATGGACCTTGGCCGGCGAAGTGTCGACAGAGATGCTGGTATTGGGGAACCTTCTATCTGTACCTCCTGGCATAATATTTCTTTCTTTCTTTTTTTCCAAAATTTTTATTAGGTTTTTTTAATAAAAGAGATACAAAAATAAAAAACAGCATTGTTTGTGTCTTTACAAAATTTCATAACATCTTTGGACTTCCTCGCGTCATCCGCTCGCACTTACATTGTTCATAAAATTTTTCAAGCAAATTACCATCTTATTTGTAATCTTATAACCAATCATTACAATATAGTCTAATAATGCTCATCTAATTTAGTGATGGCCAATTGTTTATAATCAAGCATCCTTCTTAGCATTCCATCAAATTACAATAATTTTGTAAATAAATCTTAAATTTCTTCCAGTCTTCTTCAATCCTTTCTTCTCCCAGGTTCCTGGCATAATATTTCTGTTTTGCCAAGCAACGGCTCCTGAGTTTGTGGTAGCAGATGCTCTGCAGAGCAGTTCTGAATACAGTGGTACCTCTGGTTAAGAACTTAATTCGTTCCAGAGGTCCGTTCTTAACCTGAAACGGTTCTTAACCTGAGGTACCACGTTAGCTAATGGGGCCTCCTGCTTCCGCTGCGTGGCCGCCGCACAATTTCTGCTCACATCTTGAAGCAAAGTTCTTAACCCGAGGTACTATTTCTGGGTTGCGTCTGTAACCCGAGGTACCACTGTATTTCCCGAGAGTAGATTGCTTCCACTGGGTAGAGCAGGCCTTGCCACAGTACCCACAAAGGTCTTCTTTGGTGCCCCCAGGCATGGGCCCAGGCTCTGGGCTTTTGTTTTTGAAGGGGTCTGCAGCCCCCTAGAAAGAAAGTTATGGAGTCAAGACACAAGCTTTGCATTCAGTCCTGGGCATGTTCAGCTTGGGCTGGTGATGCTCCTTGCTTGAAACCCTGGAGACCTGGTGCCAACGAGTATGAACAGTGTGAAGCTGGATGGATCAATGTTCTGGGTCAGGAGTGGGCAGCTTCCTACATGTCTGTGCTTGAAATGCAAGGGAGGAGTCCTGTCTGCCTGGTCCATAAGGAAATCTGGGCACCCGCCTCCCAACACACACATGCAAAGCTTCTTGAAGATCCTGGACATCCATATGCCAATTTCCACCCTGCCTGTATTCATGGCTCTGCCACCACTAAGGAATGTGAGCTTTTATTGAACAGGGGGAACTTCTGCTTTAATCAAGACTCCAGGATCTTTCCTGCAACCGCCAGAGGGGAGAAGGCTCAGCGTTGTGGAAGTGGGGGTGCCTGTGTGTGTATGTTTGTGTGTGTGTGTGTGTGTGTGTGTGTGTGTGAGAGAGAGAGAGAGAGAGAGAGAGAGAGAGAGAGAGAGAGAACAGGGGGAGCAATTTAACTATAAACGCATTAGTGTGTGAGATTGAAAGGTAACACACTCAGAGGACTTCAGAACAATGGAGCAGAGTCTGGGTTTCATTTGCGTGGGCCGCGCGGTGGGAATATATCTAATCAAATAAAAGGAAAATGAAAAGCCTCTCCCCCCCTTCCCCTAAAACTTTAATTTTGTTAATTTCATTAATCAAAAAAACATGCAAAGAGCTCTCTGCCTCTATTTCTGCAAGCAATGCTACAGAGAGAGAGAGATGGCAATGGGTGCATAGGCAGTGTTCAAAATGTAAAATGAGAGGTTCGGGGGCTCGCGGGGGGTGTGTGTGTGCTGAAGGAATTCACACTTTCTAATAATGCTTTGTGCTGAGCAATTGTCCCCTTCCTGCCCTCCCCGTCCACCAGTTAGTGAGAAAAAAATTAATGGATTTGAAAATCATCAAAGGGGAGAAGAAAATTGGTGATCTTTCCTTGAACAGGGTGCAAGGGTGGTTGTTGTTGTTGTTTACTTATTTAAACAATTTATAGACCACTTAACCACAATAGTCTCTAAGCGGTTTACAAAGATACAATGCAAAAATTAAAGCATACTTTTGAAGTGGCCACGGTATGATTGCAAGTACCCTTCCTTTTCTGCAAACCATCTCGCTGCCGGTCTACACTCTGCAGTCTTCCTGACTGCACCCAAGGGAAGACTTCATGAGGTAACTCCTCCCATGTGGGCTTTTTTTCACAACAGGAAGTGCAGGCAGCCGAGGAGGCTGTAGGTCACTGGATAAATGTTTGCTCGAAAGAAAGAAATACACAGCCACCCATCTTTGGGTACCTCGCAACAGAGAGGTAAGCTCAAAAATCCTGTGTTAACCTGAATTCTCAAGAAATTCTGAAGCACCGCCACAACAGCAGCAAGAATACTCATTGCAAAGTACTGGAAGACACAGGAACTACCCACTCTGGAAGAATGGCAGACGAAGGTGATGGACTATATGGGATTGGCAGAAATGACTGGCAGAATCCGAGACCAGGGAGAAGAGTCGGCAGAAGAAGATTGGAAGAAATTTAAAGACTATCTACAGAAATATTGCAAAATTATTGAATGTTAGAATGATGCCAGATAGAAATTAAGTGGTTTCCAGCTGTAATGCTTTAAGAGAATATGGGGGGGGGGGTTTAGAAATAGGCTAAAATTTATTAATAAGGATTTGCTGAACTAATAACTCGAATTGGAATACAAAAAAGGGAGGTCTGGGAAATAAGTTAATGAAAAATAAGCCATGGAAATTTTATGTGTTTTTAATTATTTTTATTTTTGTTTTTGTATTTTTGTTATTTTTTTTTCTTTGTCTTTTTACTTTTTGATCTTTATTGTATTATTATTGAAAACCTTAATAAATATTCTTGGGGGAAAAAAGAAATTCTGAAGCACCTAGAGAATGATGTGGAAAAATGGAAGTCTCATGCACAAAGGAAGAAAACTTGTGAGAAACTAGAAGATAGGCATCAGCAGAGCACTACTTTCTGACCCAGCATGGGGCGTGTGGTACTTTATGGTTCCAATGGGAGGTTGTTTTGTTCCCCTATGGTCAATAGTATCGAAAGCCACTGAGAGGTTAAGGAGAATTAACAGGAACACATTTCCCCTGTCTCTCTCCCGACAAAGGTCGTAACAGAGGGTGGCCAAAGCAGTGAGACAGTAATTTGTTTTAACTGTTTTTAATACTGAATTTTAAAGTGCTGTAACCCACCATGGTCCCTGGGGCTGGTGGAGGGTGCATAATAAATTTAATAATTGTAAATATATTACTACTACTCCTCTTAATACCACCTCTTGTATTGACTAGAACTAGATGTTCAGCTTAAACATGGCATTTTTGCTGTTTTTCCTTTCTTCACAACATTAACACACGGCACCAAAGTCAATAAGACAAGCTCAAAAGTGATTTTAGGGTCATGTGTGAAGAAACCTGTTGTGCTCATCTTTCTTTACTTTCCTCACGTTCCCTTTTTCTAATGTTTTCACAGTATTATGTGTTGTTGTAGTTTACTGGATCATGTAGCACCTGCAGCGTTAATTGCAATTTATTGTATTTTCTCAAGCACCCCGAGCCTCAGCTGACAAGAGAGATGCCGTATAAATAAAAGGTTGCGCTATTGTCTTTTAAAAATTTATTAATTGCCTCGCGATTAAAAATAAATAAATACTCAAAGCCATGAGCGGTTACAACAATATTCCAGGCAAGCACAATAAATGAGGAAAGAAGCAGAGATGGGGGAGATATCACACGTCAGCCAAATTTAGATTACAGTGCCTGAGAAAACAAAGAAGGGGTTTTGTCAAACATCCCTAAAGCAATGTGGTGGCCTGGTTGGCTTCTTAAAGGAAGGTGTATCTGCAACTAGGTCATAGCGCAGTGGTACAACATCTGATTTGAATCCAGAAAGTCACGTGTACAATCCCAGGTGCCTCTAGGTAGGACTGCCAGAGACCTCTGCATGAAATTCTGGAGTCTGCATAGACAGTATTCAGCTGTCTGACTGAAGGGTCTGACTCAGTAAAAGGCAGCTTCCTCTCTTCCTAACCATGGTGCCAACACCTAGAAGACCCAGACCCAAACACCACGTTATCTTATCGATTGCTTTTTCTTTTTAAAGTGGAGGCAGGGTGAAGTTTCTCCTTCACATCCCAAAAGTCTGGGAGGCTCCAGAATGTACTAAAACACTCTCCCCCTTTGCATCGGATAAGCCTAATTGTAATCTCTCTTGCAGCAGGGGACCTAGGTCACACTCCTACAGGTAGTCCATTTTCCCACTTAGAAATGGCATAGAGATAGTGGATAGAATTGTTCTCCCTCTAGAACTTGTGGGCCTCCAGTGAAGCTGAATGGTGGAAAACCCAGGAGAGATTTTTAAAAAACGCTTCTTCGCACAGCGCATAGTTGAACTATGGAGCTCACTCCCACAGGAGACCATGATAGGAACCATCATGGATGTCTTTGAAAGAGGACTGGGCAAATTCATGGAGGAGAAGAGAATCAGTGGCTGCTCGCCATGATGGCTATGTTCTCCCTCCACACCCTCCAAATGTCCCTATTTTCCGGGGACAGTCCCAGATTTACAGAAGCTATCCCAGTTTCTGGGATGTTCCACTTTTCCTTAGGACCTCCCTATTTTCATCGGAGAATTGTTGGAGGGTATGAAGTTATCCGACCCTGAACCATCTTAAAGCAGCCCTGTATAAGGAAGTTTTTTTAAAAAAAATGTTTAATGTTTTATTATGTTTTTATATATGTTGGAAGCCGCCAAGAGTGGCTGGGGCAATCCAGCCAGATGGGTGGAGTAGAAATAGAAAAATTATTATTATTATAGAATAGGGTGTCCCTCTTTTCACTGAAGAAATGTTGGAGGGGATGCAGTCCAGAATGCCATTCCTGGAAACCACAGGAGGCAAGAATGCCACTGTGCTTGGGTCTGTTTGCAAGTTTCCCCACAGGCATCTGGTTGGGCACTGTGAGAACAGGATGCTGGAATAGATGGACCATTTGCCGAATCCAGCAGAGCTCTCCTTATGTTCTTGTGTTTCTCTTGCTACAGGCGACTCCACTTCCCAGTATTAATGGGATGCAGAAGAGGGCTTTCAAAGATGTTGTCAACATGCCGCTATTAGAATTACAGAACAAAACCAAAAAAAAAAAAAAAAGGATAATGGCTTATTGTTGCTCCATTACCCCTTCTGTCCGAAGACTTTACTGGAGAAAGATGCCCTCCCTTGTTGTTTCCACTGTTCAGGAATGCAGGGCCCTCCTCTCGCTGCCAAATTGCTTCATGACTGGAGACTATAAAGCAATGTTTCCTTGCCTCTTGACTGTTCCAATTTTTCATCAGGTGGCTGAAAAACTATAAAATGATGGAACAATTAGTTTCATGGCAAACACTTCAAAAAAGATTGGATGTTTTCCTTCTACACCCCCCTCTCCTTTAATGCCTTAAAGGTGCACAGCTGAGGAAGTGAGAGGGAACATTTAACTTATTAATGCCAAGCTTAAAATCCCTCCTCATAAATTGCATTTGGTAGGCCTGTGGGGTTTTGCAGCCCTTGCCAAAACCACCCTGGTTTCTGTGAGGAGGACCAATCCTCATTCTGAATCTAGAAACAAAGACCGGATCTACATTACAAATTTAAAACAGTTTCGGATCTGTTTATCGGGGTCCTCATTCCCAAGCCCAGGAACTGGGTGACTGTTTTCTTACAAACCTACAATTCCCAGGTCTCCTTGAGGGAAGCCCACAGGTTGGGACAAAGGGCTTATACACACTGGCTTCACACATATTTTGATGGTACTGTGTAACGATTAATTTCCCCAGGTCCAAGGAAATTTCCCCAGATCCCCCTTACTCACTTTTTCTTGTTGTTCAGCAGCTGTGCCTTGCAAAATCCGATCTTGCCCGCTGAATCAGAACTTATCAGAAACACGGAAAATTTGAAGAGAGATTTTGCTCAATTCACTGGCTACGGTAGGTTTTTCGAAGGGCACAGCTGCAGAACAGCAAGAACAAGTGAGTAAGGGGGATAACATCATAAAGGGATCCTTTACTTTTTACCTTATTAGACAAGTGGTTAATGGTTTTGTTTTAGGACCATACTACATATTAAGATGGGATGCAGGTGGCGCTGTGGTCTAAACCACAGAGCCTAGGACTTGCCGATCAGAAGGTCGGCGGTTCAAATCCCCATGAAGGGGTGAGGTCCCGTTGCTCAGTCCCTGCTCCTGCCAACCTAGCAGTTCGAAAGCACGTCAAAGTGCAAGTAGATAAATAGGTACTGCTCTGGAGGGAAGGTAAACAGAGTTTCCGTGCACTGCTCTGGTTCACCAGAAGCGGCTTAGTCATGCTGGCCACATGACCCAGAAGCTGTACGCCAGCTCCCTATGCCAATAAAGTGAGATGAGCACCGCAACCCCAGAGTCGATCACGACTGGACCTAATGGTCAGGGGTCCCTTTACCTTTACATATTAAGATGCAGTTCTGTTTTGCGAACTCTCAACATCATTTTGTTGAAGTGGCCCTGGGGCCACCCTATTTGAAGTGGGACCTCAGCACCGTGGAAGGAGAGGAGCCCAACACTTTCATCCCATGCAGGGGTCTGGTCCCCAATACAGGCCGCCTCATCCCATGAAGCTCTATTAGCCATGGGTGGGGGGGACGGGACATGCAAGCTTTAAATTAAGTCTTGAATTGTCTCCCACTCTCCATGTTCCTGTTCCTTGGCTTTTGTCCTAACCAGCCATTTCCAGTTTTGTTCTGTAAGAGCTTATTATTACATACATTTAGCTGGCTTTCATTGTAGATTGGGCTTTCTTTGGATTTGATTCTTTGGCACTAGATTTGGTCCTCATCAGCCACTGCTCACCCCACCAAACTTTCCCATAACAGAGCTGCTAGGAGGAAATCAGCTCGTTTCCAAGACACCAGGGGGCCAGCCCTAGTGCTGGACAAGGTGACACAACTGCTTCAGACAGCAGATGCTTGGATATGTGGGGGAAATGGCAGCCTTGCCAAAGGCATTATTCCTGAGGCCTCTTGGCCATTCCCCTCTACTGGAAGACAGTGCAGGTGTGTCCCAGGTGAACTGCGCAGCTCCTCCTAAAATAGTCATTTGCAATGGAGGACACTCTGCCATCACCAGTGTTGAAGTAAGATTTAACTGTTTGACTGCCGGTTTGTCATCACTCAGCCCAAGGATTCCTCATCAGAAGATGACCGGGAGCCCCCCCCCCCCACAGGCCTTGGATCAGGAGCAGTTTGAGGAAAGGAGCCCATACCGCCCAACATTTCTCTGATGAAAATAGGGAAGTCCTGTTGAATAATAATAATCTTATTAATAATAATCTTATTATTTATAGCCCACCCATCTGACTGGGTTGCCCCAGCCACTCTGGGTGGTTTCCAACATATAAAAATAATAATAAAACATTAGACATTTTTTAAAAAAAACTTCCCTATGCAGGGCTGCCTTCAGATGTCTTCTGAAGGTTGCATAGTTACCGTATTTTTCGCTCTATAAAACGCACCAGACCACAAGACGCACCTAGTTTTTGGAGGAGGAAAACAAGAAAAAAAATATTCTGAATCTCAGAAGCCAGAACAGCGAGAGGGATCGCTGCGCAGTGAAAGCAGCAATCCCTCTTGCTGTTCTGGCTTCTGTGATAGCTGCGCAGCCTGCATTCGCTCCATAAGACGCGCACACATTTCCCTTGCTTTTTAGGAGGGGAAAAGTGAGTCTTATACAGCAAAAAAATATGGTACCTATCTCCTTGGCTCTGGGGTCACATACCCTCCAACATTTATCTGATGAAAATAGGGACATCCTAAGGAAAAGCAGGACATTCCAGGTTTAAGTCAGAAAACAGAATGGCTTCTGTAAAACCAGGACTGTCCCTTGCATTCAAGAAGCGGTCATATGCACCATGGAAGTGTTTGGCTTCTGACCGTGAGACCAAACAAGGTCCAGTTTGTAGTTCTGGAAGGGGAAGAAGGGTCTCCTAAGAACCCTCAGTGCCCTTAACAAACTACAGTTCCCAGGATGCTTTGGGGGAAGGTCATGACTGTTTAAAGTGGCATCATAATCCTTCAAATGTGTGGTCTGAATGTGGCCTAGAGCCGGACACAGTCCAGTTGGCTTCTGTACGTGGAAAGGGAAGTGGGCACCATTTTGCTCACCAGACAGCAACACCTCTTGACCTGCCAACAGCTGTCACCATCTATTCCAACACAGCAAGTTGACCCGTGGCTGTACTTCAAGGTTTCTTTCTTTGGGTATTGGCTGTGCCATCTTGGCTGCGCCCCATTCCTTCCAAAATGTGTTTTGTTTTAACGCAAACGCTCAGCAAAGCCTTTCAAGTTCCAAAACCCTCGGAGGGGTCACGGCAAAGTCTGTATCCTGGGCCCAGGCCAGCCCACACACTCTGCCTCCCTGCACAAACTTGTCCCTTTCTTCAGGACGCTTACTTATTAGCACAAAGAAAACATCGTATAAGCTCCTGCCTAAGGCATAACCTTATTCCAAACGCCATTTATTCCATCCTGTGAAAACTACCTCTTGTTCCCTCTGCCTTGGAGGGCTGTTTACACACCCCTGCCTTATAATCCCAAACAGCCATGCGGCTCTTGCAGAAGATGATCTGAATCATTAGGGCTGAGTGCTCTGCAAATGGCAACTGAGGAAGGAAGAAGAGACATGAACCAAAGTTGCTTGCAAATACAGTGGTACCTCGGGTTAATAACTTAATTTGTTCTGGAGGTCCGTTCTTAACCTGAAGCTGTTCTTAACCTGAGGTACCACTTTAGCTAATGGGGCTTCCCGCTGCCGCCACCGCACGATTTCTGTTCTCATCCTGAAGCAAAGTTCTTAACTCGAGGTACTATTTCTGGGTTAGCAGAGTCTGTAACCTGAAGCATCTGTAACCTGAGGTACCACTGTACCAAAATGTAGACTCATTGTCTCGTTATTACCCATCAAGCAGAATTCAGGCAACCACTATATACAATCACCCATAGGGGTTTGATAAACCACTTTCAGGTTTGTGCAGGTTTCTATCTGCTCAATAACAAACCACGCCAACATGAACCAAAGAGTTCTCTGTGAAAAGGTATTGATCATTAAACCACTCTGTGAATTGTAGCTCTGGCAGGGGAATAGGGGTCTCCTAGCAACTCTCGGCACCCTTAAAAACTACAGTTCCCAGAATGCTTTAGGTTAAGCCACAGCTGTTTAAAGTGATATAATGGCTCAAGCATCTGGCTGTTAGCCAGAAGGTTGGTGGTTGGAGGCCACCAACCTTCTGTGGCTGGGGGCAGGATTCCTTCCAACGCTATGATTTTATGAAATCTATGAATTGTTGGCATCTGTCTATCTCGGAAAACTATGGAAGAGTGGGATGGAAATGCTGCTGTATGCAATTAATACAGAGCGAAAGGGGAAACGATGCCTTCTTACCTTTGTGCCTTTATTCACTGGTTCTTCCTCTTGGCTGTCATTTAGCTTGTCAGTCCAGTCAAGGCCAGCCCTAGCATTAGGAAGAGTGAGGCGGCTGCCTCAGGCGGCACAGGCTGGTAGGACAGGGATTGGCAGCTGAGAGTGGGAAAGCACAGAGCTTTGTGTGCCGCACTCCTCCTCAGCTAGCCAAGTATGGTGATCAGTGTCATCAATGTAAGATTCAACTCTGAGTCTGATCAGCTTCTGTTGTTGAGCAGGGAGAGCCCTACCTTGCTTTTGCCCCAGGCAGCATAATTTCTAGGGCTGTCCCCAACTTTAGCAGAAGATCTGAGGTGGGCAGAACTCAGGTCTCCTAGAATCCTGGCCAGGGCTAAGGAATGGCTCCAGCGTAACCATGCTTCCAGGGACGCGGGTGGCGCTGTGGGTTAAACCACAGAGCCTAGGACTTGCCGATCAGAAGGTCGGCGGTTTGAATCCCCACGATGGGGTGAGCTCCCATTGCTCGGCCCCTGCTCCTGCCAACCTAGCAGTTCGAAAGCACGTCAAAGTACAAGTAGATAAATAGGTACCACTCTGACGGGAAGGTAAACGGCGTTTCCGTACGCTGCTCTGGTTCGCCAGAAGTGGCTTAGTCATGCTGGCCACATGACCCGGAAGCTGTACGCCAGCTCCCTCGGCCAATAAAGCGAGTTGAGCGCCGCAACCCCAGAGTCAGCCACGACTGGACCTAATGGTCAGGGGTCCCTTTACCTTTACCTAACCATTCTTCCCCATCACACCCCGATCCCTAGGCTGAGCTAAGCTTTCCTGCAACGCCACCGCCTCTCCCGGTCATTTCTCAGCAAAAATGGCAGGCAGGTTTACAAGAAAGCCTTCTGCGGGGACCGATACGAGCTTTGCTGATCGAATGAGATGTTGTTTATTTGACTATGATGTATATTTAAAGGTCTCTGTTACAATTGGCCCTCAGGCAAGTCCCTAATGAGCTGCAGCTGTCCGGGCTCTCATTAGCTTTAATGACATCTTCCTCGACCCATTTTTCTTTCGGGGTAAGACCTTGTCCTTTCAAAGGGTGCCTGCTCACTGGAGCCGTGAGACACCTCGCCCCGCAAGGGCAGGCAGCTTGGAGCTGTGGAGCAATGACAAATGGGCCTTTTGCCCAAGACAGACAAACCTTTCCTGGAAGAGTCAGCTCTTATTTACGACAAACCAAGCGTAATTTGCTGTGGCAAAAACTTTTAGACTGGAACCTATTTGCATAAAAGGAAAAAAAGCCTCTACCAGATTTTTTCCCTCCCCCTCCATCAATACGTACCCTGCAACATTTCTCTGATGAAAATAAGGACATTATTATTATTATTATTATTATTATTATTATTATTATTATTATCCTGCCCATCTGACAGGGTTGCCCCAGCCACTCTGGGTGGCTTCCAACATATATAAAATCACAGTAATACATTAAACATTAAAAAAAAAAACCTTCCCTATCTGGGAAGGGCTGCCTTCAGATGTCTTCTGATGTCTTCTAAAGGTTGCATAGTCACATAGTTACTTATCTCCTTGGCTCGGAGGTCACAAATCTGCATAGTCTCCAACATTTCTCTGATGAAAATAGGGACGTCCTAAGGCAAAGCAGGACATTGCAGGATTAAATCAGAAACCGGGCGGCTTCTGTAAATTTGGGACTGTCTCTGGAAAATAGGGACACTAGAAGGGTCTGGTGTAGTGACAAAATTAGCCAAAGGCTAACAAAGCAAACACATTTGTTTGTTTGTTTGTTTGTTTTTGTTTGTGTATTGCCTTTTAGGCCATCAGCCGGCTTCAAGGAGGCACACCAACAGAGAAACAGGAGCTAACCTGCAGCCAGGCATGCATTGCTTCGCTTTGCATATGTGTGTGGATACAGCAGTTGGTCGAAGATGCTAAGACCAGGTGTGGGGAACCTTTTCCAGTCCGAGGACCACATATTCTCATGCACAACCTTTTGGGGGCCGCATGTCAGGGGTGGCAAAAGAGCGCAGGGTGGAGAAAAAGATACAGTCTTTACCTTTCTTAGCTGCATTGCAACTACACAATAATCAGAGGCTTCTACTCTCACATAGTCTTCCAGCTAGAAAAAGTATGTATGGAGGGTTCGGAGCAGAGCCAAGGAAAGGTGTTGTTTGGGGAGGGGACATGGCCTAGAGAAAGGACTGAGGGCCACACAGGGAATCCTGGAGGGCCACATTTGGCCTGAGGTTCTTGGAATTTCTGCATTGGGACAGGCAAGTTTTCCTCCTGTGGAATTCGCTGCCCCTGCGTCAGGCTTGACCTGAGCTGCGGTCAGGCACGAGGCAGCTTCCTCACGCGCCGCAGCCTAGCCGAGGAGAGGGATGGCGAATTTGTCACTGACTCTCCTCTCTCTGCCCCCAGGTCAGGCCTGACCCGGGAATGGAGCTGCAGCTGGTGGCACTGGGCTATCGTGCAAGGAAGTTGTCACCACAGCTGCCTCATGTGCCAGAGCCTGTTTTGGGAGCTCCTGGTCAAGCTCCCTCAAAAAAGCGCACCCAGAGCCATGGGCCCCTCCGTCCCGCCCCCATGCTATGCCACTGCCCAGAAAAGTCCGCTTAAGTCAGAATGGTTTCAGCATAACTAAAGAATAACTGAAGTTGTTTTCTATATTGAGGTAACTCAATCACACAAACATCCAAACATGATCCATGAATGGCTCTCAAGATGCCTTGGCAGGGTGTGTGGTGTGGTGATTTTGCTTGGAGTGTATGGCAAACTACCTTTGGCTTTGTTTTAACACAGCACTGGGGGAAGGAGCCTTTTCAGCCCGAGAGACACATTCACTCATGGGCAACCTCTCAAGGGCCACATGCCAATGGTGGGCATGTGAAGTATAATAGTTTAATCGATACTAAAATGGAGAATGCCTGAATGTGTATTACTGAAGGCTTTAACATGGGGATTTTCCATGGGCTACATTATGCTGTTGTTTTCTGCTAGCTAACATGTGAGTGTTTAACCTTAGAGCAGGTGACATTATTGTTGTTTTCTGCTAGCTAACATGTGAGTGTTTAACCTTAGAGCAGGTGACAAAGGTATTTGGTTGCAAATCTCCATTTCAAAAGGCACCTGCCTTTAGTCTTTGTTCCCAGGCTCTGTGGGAGTAAGATGTCTCTCCAGGAGCTCAAAAGCTTTAGGGGCAGGAATGCAGGTGAATGGAGCCTGTGTGTGTGTGTGTGTGTGTGTGTGTGTGTGTGAGAGAGAGAGAGAGAGAGAGAGAGAGAGAGAGCTATGTTTGTCAGCTCTGATATAATATATTTTATTTCTAAGAAGATTCTGAGCCTCATTGAAAGAAGTGAAGTTACAGGGAACCAAGCAGAGGGCCTTCTCAGTAGTTGTGCCCTTGCTGTGAAACGCCCTCCCATCAGATGTCAAAGAAATAAACAACTATCTGACTTTTAGAAGACATCTAAAGGCAGCCCTGCATAGGGAAGTTTTTAATGTTGATGTTTTACTGTGTTTGATGTTTCAATTTGCTGGAAACCACCCAGGTGGGCTGAAGTAACCTAATTAGATGGGCAGCATATAAATTATTATTATTATTATTATTATTATTATTATTATTATTATTATTATTGTTATTAACAACAACAACAACTCTTTGGATGTATCATTTACTGGGTTTTGTTCTGTTTTGAAGAAAGTTCTGCAAGTAAAGTTTTGACTTCAACTTATGGGCCTTGACACTGTTTTATTTCCTAAAGAAGTCAGTTTTTATGCATCCAGTCACTTCAAGCCGTACAATATTAATATCTGAAACGGGGGTGGGCAGATTGTGTGTTCGAAGTCTGTTCTTCCGCTAATGCAAAAGAGCAGGATGTCCACACAGCAATGGCCAGGCCTACGCAACTTCCATTCTATTTCTCCAGCAGGGTGTGCCAGTGGGGTGCACAACAAAAGCCTTGCATTCTCTGGCTCTGGTGGACTTCGAGAGAGGAGAGAGGGGGACGGAGCAGGGGTGGACAACACAAGCATCCATTGGCCTCGCGTCCCCCTGGAGCACTGGAGACTGTATCTCCTCCTTCCATCTCTCCTTGGGAGAATTCAAGGGCCGGTCATTAATCATACAAGCCGTCCTCTCCATGAGAATACAATAACCTTCCTTATCCAACTCTTCAACATATCCGACATGTGCAATAACAATCAGCCTTGACACATCTGTATTAGTCCCAGGAGATTCTTTATTTTGAAAGAAACCTTCACATAGTTACCAGTCACTCTAGTTTAAATAATAATGATATAAAAATACAATAGGACACATATTATCCAAATCAAAGACTCTGGATTTTCCAGATTGATTTGATATTCTTCTCCGCCAGACGCCTCTCAGCAATAGCTTCTTGAGTGCCCATTTATCTGGATGTTGGTGGGGCCACGTCCCTTTCGGCCAGTCATTGGGTGCAGCCTTAGACTATGAGGACGATGTTCCACCTTCGCTGTTGGAGGCACCATGACACTGAATACCAGTTACTGGGAATCACAGGTGAGGAGAGAGCTGCTGTGCCCAGGTCCTGCTTGTGGGCTTCAAATTGGGGCACCTGGGTGGCCACTGTGAGAGCATGATATTGGACTAGGTGGGTCTTCCTATGTTCTTAAGCTTTTTCAAATTCACACTTAACCCCCTTTCCCCAAACTTACCAAGTACTTCCAGGAATCTTTTGAAGACCTGTTTAAATTCGCCAGTGCCTTTAATGATGATCTGGGGTGCTTTGAATGATTTTAATAATAATAATAATAATAATAATAATAATAATAATAATAATAATATAGCACCCTGATATATTACAATATGCCCAGTCTTATACTTAGGTTACCAGACGTGGGTGGGTGACCGTTGGCCAGTTTTTAAAAAACTGTGTGCATTTATGTTTCACAGGGTGCGAAAGAAGGGCTTTGCACCTTTTTACAATATGCATGTGTGCTTGGGCCCAGGGTCTTTTGCCTCACCATCCCCACTACTGACTCCCTGTTACTACTTAGCTTAAAAAAAGGGGGGGTCCCCAGATTCATTGAAAAAAATCTGGTAACCATATCTTAGAGACATGATGGAGATACAGATTCATTCATTCATTTATTTCATAGAATTTATACACTGCTTGATTGTCTAAACAACAAACAACAACAAAACATAAAACCAAAAAGACCTCAAAGCGGCTTACAAGAAGATAAAACAAGGGGGGGGTGGAAAATACAACCATACCTTAAAATATACAAAAGTTAAAATCCTAAAAGAGATTAAAATCACCTCAACCTCCAAAGCATCTGAATAGACATGTCTGAATGCAAAATGTTTTTAGCAAGCGCTGAAAAGAGAGCGCTGCTTGATCTCAATCGACAGGGAGTTCCGAAGTTTCCGTGCTGCTGCACTAAGTGACCAAATCCTTACAAATGTGGAGCAGGTCTTATGGGGCACCTGTGGCAGTGCCACTTCTGCCAATCAAAGCAGCCGTGTGGGCACATGAAGGGCAATGCAATCTCGTGGGTCAACCGATCCCAAGTTGCTATGGGTTTTATTTACTAATAGTAACAACTTGAACTTGGTCGGTTGGGAAAAACGGCAGCTACTGCAGATAACTGAGCACAGGTGTTAAGTGCTGACAAGGACTCGCTCCTGTCAGCAATCGGGCTGCAGCACTCTGTACCAACTGCAGCTCCTGGATCGAGCATCAGGAAAGTCCCAAATGTTTTCCCCTCCCCACTAATCTTGTGCGGTATTCATGCAAGAGTGTGCAGAGACATAACCACTTTTGGCCACACTGGCAGCTGTCATGGAAGCCCCCGAGGGATGCCCAAGGCCAAGGGTGGGTGGGGTTTTCATGCCAGAAAAAAGCTTCACCACACCTAGGATGGACGATCAATATTTATGCTTGATCTACATCACTAATACCTTTGAAACTTAATCTCCGGCTTGCTTGCTATCTTCCGTTGCATTCAAAGCAGTCTCACAAAGCACTGCGACACTGATACTTTCGAAACAGAGATATTGGGAGGTGACATAAGTCTGATAAACATTGCGCGAGCTGAGCAAAATAACAACGGTGACATTTACCAGATCTCCTTGGCTAAAGATTATCTGGCTGTCAAGATGAAAGAGGAAACATGCTAAGACGCAAGACGGTAGAGATTAGGATTTCTGGAGAAGATGCAGCCTGGGACACGCTTCAAGTCTACTTTTCAGACTTTAAAAGAGCCATTAGAAATATCTTCATACTTTTGTTTTTTAAAGCATGTGTTTATTATTTAAGGCATTTATACCATGCCCTTCCACCTTTAAAAGTTGCACAAGTTGGCTAACAACCCATAAAATCATAAAATGCACACACAAAACCTCCAGTAAATGCAATTAAAATTAAAACCAACAAAATAATAACATGCAGAAACAGGATTTTTTTAAAAATAAAAAACCCTCAAACAGGAACATGTTTAGCTTTATTTAAGCATTTTTCTCTCTTTTTTTTCTTATACATATGTTCCAGTTTTATTTATATGTTCCAGTATTATTTATGTTAAAGGGACAATGCACTTAAGTCCAGTAATGTAGTCTAGCTTTCGCCTTAAATTTTAAGCAAACCAATCACATTTTGTTGCAGTAACACATCCATACAATTTACAGATTCCCTAATGCCTACTTTTATTATGTATCACACAAGAGTTGTTCTAAAGGACTCTGAGCATCTTGCTGAGTTAATGATGAACGGATTGTTTATTCTCTGGTAGCTAACATGTGAGGGTTGTAAACCTGGGATCGTGTGAGAGGTATTGGGTTGCCATCTCCATTTTGAAAGGAGTTGTGTTTGTCTCCCAAGTTTAATGGAGTGAGGATGCAAATGGAGTTTCTCTCTGAACACTACAAAGAGAACAATGCATGTAAATGGTTTTCCTGAAGGGAGAGCAAACAGCCTGGAAAGCAGACTGGAGAGAGAGGGAGAGAAACCTTTGCTTATGGGTCTGTTTGGATTATTTCATATTTTGTAAGATGCTAAACTTGTGCTGGACAACACAAGGTATTGTATGGCTAGAAGTGAGAGCTGGACCATAAAGAAGGCTGATCGCCAAAGAATTGATGCTTTTGAATTATGGTGCTGGAGGAGACCCTTGAGAGTCCCATGGACTGCAAGAAGATCAAACCTCTCCATTCTGAAGGAAATCAGCCCTGAGTGCTCACTGGAAGGACAGATCCTGAAGCTGAGACTCCAATACTTTGGCCACCTCATGAGAAGAGAAGACTTCCTGGAAAAGACCCTGATGTTGGAAAAGATGGAGGGCACAAGGAGAAGAGGATGACAGAAGACGAGATGGTTGGATAGTGTTCTCGAAGCTAACAACATGAGTTTGACCGAACTGCTGGAGGTAGTGGAAGACAGGAGTGCCTGGCGTGTTCTGGTCCAGGGGGTCATGAAGAGTCGGACACGACTAAACGACTAAACAACAAAAAGCCAGGCTAGCTGGGGTTGATGCAAGTTGCAACCCAAGGAACACCTGGGAGGAAACACTTTGACTCCCCCTGCCCTAGAGAGATGAACTTACGACAGAAGAGCCCAGACAGCTACCTTGATATTTATCTTAATTACATTTCCTTAATAACATTTCCTCTTTAATTGCCTCCATTCAATCTCTGATGTGGCACCCCCAATAATTTGTCTCTCGCGCTTAGGCTGTTCATCGGTTCTGAGGCCATTTGTCATCCTTTCGCTACAGCACACGTACTCTGCCGGCTAAATCTTTCCTTGTAAATCTGCCCCTTCAGACTCTTAATTATTCCTGGTTGCTCTTCCCTGTAACTCTCACGGATTTGTTTTATAGCTCTCCGGCACTTGGAAATGGATACGAGAGCGCAGAGGATCTTGTATTCCAGCTGTTTTGCAGGGAGGGGGGGCTTACCACCCCGCTCTTTGGATGCCTCATGTTCCTGCTGCAGATGTAATGTCAGGAGCTGTTGCCCTACCACATCGTAAAATCATATTTGATTTTCTTTGCACCGAAGGGGGAGGAAAACAGGGCACTATCCCTAGGCAAACAATGTGAGTGCACAAATCACTTAAGACCAGAGTAGAACGGCTTTGTCCTACTCATGCCAACAGCCCCAGATATAACCCAGTTCATGTCCCAGGAGGGGAGGCACCTCATAGATCAGTTTTCCCTTCCATCTCCATCACCTTACAACAGGCAGCTGAGTTCGGGTTTACACATGGCAGCAGAACGAGGTGGGAGTGAGGTGGCAGAGCCCTGAGGTCGTAGAATGGACTGTACTGTTTTGGACTTCAGGTGGGGGGAGAGAATTACATTTTTAACACCCCCTTGCATTAAACACATACAACCTCCTTGTAAGCAACTGTTGAGTAACCTCTGGCTTGTGGACCTAAATTAAGCCCATCATGTCATCCTTTCCCTGGCAGGAAAAGTTTTCTTACGTAGCCAGCACTTAAAATCAAGACTCTTATGCACAGGGCAAATTTTGTGTGTGTATGAAATATACTCAGAGTCGAGAGTGGATTTCATGCTCTTTATTCAGTTCAGAGTGGTGAGGAGGAATGAATGTCCCCTCAAAGTATCTGCTTTATATACATAATTTACACAATGGGCTGCACGTGATTGGCTAATTCCGGAATTCTCCTGTAGGCCAATCAGGTTGTGGATTCACTTCCATCTGGAGCTGGATTGGGTGGCTCCTGAAGACCAATCATATTGCTGCATTGTTCTAGAACCAATCAGACTGCTGCATTCTGAATCCTATTGTTCTAGGACCAATCAGACTGCTGCATTTTGGATCCTATTCAACTCAGTACATAACAGTGTATGTGTAGGAATACAGGATATTGATTACCATCCAGACCTTGCTAGAAAGCTAGCACATCCAATATGGGCTGGCTTGCTTGTTTTTCTAATTGCAAAAATAGATGTGTGACTCATTCAAAAATATGCCCACCCCGGAAGTATTACAGTCCATTCTTCACCGCAGGAATCTGCCACCTCATTTGAGTTGACAGCAGCTGTTATGGAAAGTTCCATCCATGGCATTAGATCTGTGATGGTCCATTCACCACAGACAAAAGACACCACTGGATGTGTGATGAAGATCAAGTGGTGAACATCTGCTTTTGAATCATTTCTTAAGCCCAGTCTTGGGTGGAATCTACACACATATTAAAAATCGCTGTGAAAATGCTTTGTTTAAAAAACGTTTTGAAAAATATATTGAATTTGCCATAGCTCACCATCGCCATCTAGTGTCACATTTGTACATTGCACTTTGCAAGACATTTAAAATATTTCATTTGCAGCTGTATAGCTGAGTCCTTATTGTCCATTTTACTTCTGAAAAGATTCCTCTTCATCTTCCATTTTTCATTTTGGAGTAAAATTGGCGAGGAACGTTGGTTGTGGGCCAATTCATAGACTAAAAATGTGGCCTTCTTTCTAACATATCCCATACAGCTGTGTCTGAAGGGGGGGAAAAAGTCCAGATGCTGAGGAATCTGATTGATAGGCCAAATTCCACGATGCAAGCCAAAAGCTATGATTTCTCCATGTGATAATCACAGCTTCACTCATCCATCTGTGCTATAAGAAGAAGCTGGCAAAGTTGTAGTCACCAAAAATGGGATTTAAGACTATACAACAACAGAGTTCCATACCTAGAGCAGCATTGCTAACCCCGTCCCCTCCAGGGAACAGAGAGTCTTCGAAATGAACATTCCTTTGTCTGCTCTCTGCCTTATCATTATCCCACCATTACCTTGATGGCCCCCATTCAGGAGCTTGAATAGATTTTGCTAGCAACTTGACTTGCATGCGTTGACCAAGGTGTGAGGAGCTCAGGATGTCTTCCCAAAATGCCTCCACGGCACGTTTTAAGATGAGGCTGGTACCTTCTTCTCTGGCAATCACTTGTAGCTGAGTAAGATTGTCTTCCAGGAACACTGTCTTAACAGTGAGTCTGTAAGTGACTGTGGAGGCCAATTCTGGATCCACACATCCTTCCACAGTGGGGACATAGGTTTCCGGGCAGGAGTTGATCATGGTGAGGGTTTGCCAAGCGTACCTTCCTCTTAGCATGCTTCTCCCTTTCGTCCTGGGTTCAAGTGTCTTCAAAACCCATGACACCTTTGGTAAAGGCTGTTCTCCAATTGGAGCGCTCACAGGCCAGTGTTTCCCAGTTATCGGTGTTTATGTTGTTGTTTAGTTGTTTAGTCGTGTCCGACTCTTCGTGACCCCATGGACCAGAGCACGCCAGGCACTTCTGTCTTCCTGTTGGTGTTTATACTACATTTTTTTAAAGATTTGACTTGAGAAAGCCTTTAAACTTCTTTTGCTGACCGCCGGCATTACGCTTTCCATTTTTAAGTTCGAAATAGAGTAGTTGCTTTGGAAGGCTTGTCCTAAGATCAAGCAAGGTTCGTGATGGAGAATCTCATGTCATCTTAAAGTTATGCCAACCTTTATACTTCTGCTACAGAGATAAACCACAGAAATAAGTACAGAGTCGCACATTCCTGTGCACAGTGACTCTGGACTGTAGCAACACCTTCAGCTAGCCTGGATGGAAAGATGCACGTGTTGGAATCTCTCTTCTGCACGGTTGGACTGTAGCTGGCTAGATAAGAGTTGTGTCCATTGCCCAAGACAGCTCTGGAAAGGTGCCCACCAAGGTGATGCATTCCTTGGGCTGAAGAAGTTTTCCTGCCCTTGTTCTTATGTAGTGGGGAGACTTGCTGTTGCACCCAGTTCCTGCTGACGGGCTTCCCAGAGGCATCTGCTTGGCCACTGAACAGGATGCGTCTGGTTTACAAAAGCCGCTAGCCGCTAGCCCTTTTGATGCTATGGCATGTCTAACATGAGCTAGGTAGGCAAGGGAGCTATGGTTATCCGTAATACTGTCGCTTGGCCATGGCTGTGCTCTCTGAAGTGCAGAGGGGCTTAGATAGCGAGCCTTATCTTCAAATGCTGCCTTCTAGCATTTGCTGTTCTTTTCCTTCAAAAAGACTAGGGACGCAGGTGGCGCTGTGGGTTAAACCGCAGAGCCTAGGACTTGCTGATCAGAAGGTCGGCGGTTCAAATCCCCGCAACGGGGTGAGCTCCCATTGCTCAGTCCCTGCTCCTGCCAACCTAGCAGTTCGAAAGCACGTCAAAGTGCTTCCGGTGGGAAGGTAAATGGCGTTTCCGTGTGCTGCTCTGGTTCACCAGAAGCGACTTAGTCATGCTGGCCACATGACCCAGAAGCTGTACGCCGGCTCCCTCGGCCAATAAAGTGAGATGAGTGCCGCAACCCCAGAGTCGGTCACGACTGGACCTAATGGTCAGGGGTCCCTTTACCTTTACCCTTCAAAAAGAGAAAAGTAGGAGAGAGTTTTCTGAAGGTACAACAGAGCAGATCAAGTTTGTCCAATCGAGTATAAGCTCAATGTCCAAAGATTTTGCTGACAGCATCTGAAGCTTGTGTGTGTGTGTTATTTTCTTTGCTTTCAAAAAATATACTGGGTGGGTTGCGTGAGATTTTCATCTGTGCAAGCTTGGTGTAGGATGTCTGAGTCACATCAGAAGTTAACATTTCCATGGAAATAGCCCCTTTCTACATACATCTGATTTCCCAGAAATGTATTTATTTTGCAGGAGGAGTGTCAAGTTATTTTACAAAGCCAGGGGGAGGTCACAGGAAAAGTAATGCAGAGTAGAAATGGTTATAAGCAGATCTTAAGTTGCAAGAAAAGCTCCCCATGGTCCTTATCATTTTCCCTTTTGCAATTTACATTTTTCTTTTTTCCCCTCCAGGAACTTGCTGGGCTAGACCCAAAACCCTTTTGCTCAAAATCGGTGGGAGCGGCTCCGAAGGAGTGGCAATTATTCTTTACTGGGCAAATGCCAATTGATTGGGGCGAGGGAGTGATGGATATTTGCCCACTCCACTTAAGGCTTAAGGGAGTGGTGGATAAATTGAACTCAGATCACATTTAAAGGCAAATCTACCTAATTTGCACTTCCCAAAACAATCTCCGAGCTGAAACACAGCCATCCTTTGACATTCGCACGTCTCTGAATTTTGCAATGCAGTTCTCTAATGTGTACACTGAGGTAAAGTGTACCTATAAATAACATACACACCCCACCTTTCCTTCACAGATCTCAAACTGGCATACATGAATCCTCCCTCTCCAGTTTATCCTCACAACTATGAGGTAGGTTACGGTGAAAGACCGTGACTCAGCTTCATGGCTGAGTGAGATTTGAACCCTGGTCTCCCAGGCCCTAGTCCAATGCACAAACTGCTACACCACCCTCAATCTGTGGTTACATCATTGAGAAGAAATCCAGGCAATGTAGGGTTGTTTGGTGGGGGGTTGCCTTTGGACGCCGTTGCAGTGTTCTTGAAATGTACACATCCCTTCCACTGGCTGATTGACTGATGTATTCTCTCATTCATTAAAGAATGAAGTTTTTGGCATTTTGTGGAGAAATGTGAAAGGTGGGGGGGGAGAAATATTTCCCCTCTTTCTTCACATACTGAACCAAAATGAGTCCACGTCCCAGAAACTCTTCTTGGAAGCGCTACAGAAAGCCTTCACACTTCAGCGGGGAAAGTTCGGGCAAAACAATTGGTGTTGTAAGATGTCTTCTGGGTGGTATCAGCGCTTTTGGCAGCTCCAACAAGCAAGCTATAAAAACACACCCACCACAGAATTAAATTAAATAAATCGGAGGAATTAGCATAGCAAACTGGTTCTGGAGAGAGGCCTGGACTTGCATAGTCCACGGTTCAAAATTCAACTGAGCTACGAAGCCGCTAGGAGACAGCAGGTTGTCTGTTCAAACCTGGATCTTCAGCCATTGCATTGAAAGCAACAGGTGACGTCTGACTTAAGAAGAGTTTGGATTTGATATCCCGCTTTATCACTACCCAAAGGAGTCTCAAAGCAGCTAATATTCTCCTTTCTGTTCCTCCCCCACAACAAACACTCTGTGAGGTGAGTGGGGCTGAGAGACTTCAGAGAAGTGTGACTGGCCCAAGGTCACCCAGCAGCTGCATGTGGAGGAGCGGAGACGCGAACCCGGTTCACCAGATTACGAGTCCACCGCTCTTAACCACTGTACCACACTGGCTCATAGGACATAGGACACTTATGCCAAGTCAGGCTCTTGGTTTGTCTAGCTTAGTGTGGTCCATTCTTAATCTCAGGGTTGTGGGTTAGAGCCCCACAATGAGAAAAAGTTTCCTGCATTGCAGGGAGTTGGACTAGGTGACCCTCGTGGTCTGTTCCAATTCTATGATTCTATGACTAGCAGTAGCTCTTCAATATTTCAGATGGTGAACTCCCCAGCCCTGGGAAATGCCAGGGACAGAACCTGGAATCTTCTGCATGCAAAGCAGAGGCTAAACCTCTGAGCCACAGCCCTTCCCCAAAAGGGGAAGGAGAGTACTAAAAAGGGGTGTGTGGGTGAGGAGTGCAGAACCCTCTTCCAAACCACAACACACTCTCCCCAGACCTGAGCCTCCCTGAGGGGTGAGGCATGGGGGGGGGCTGCAAGGAAGTAGACCACACCAACATTTGGGGGGATTTGGGGAGATTTTTTTATTCCTACAAGGCTTCCCAGAAGCGTAGATAAAAGGTAAAGGACCCCTGGGCAGTTAAGTCCAGTCAAAGGTGAGTATGGGGTTGCAGCACTTACCTCCGCTTTCAGACCAAGGGAGCCGGCGTTTGTCCACAGACAGCTTTCCGGGTCATGTGGCAAGCAGGACTAAACCGCTTCTGGTGCAACGGAACACCATGATGGAAGCCAGAGTGCACGGAAACACCGTTTACCTTCCCGCCATAGTGGTACCTATTTATCTACTTGCACTGGTATGCCTTTGAACTGCTAGGTTGGCAGGAGCTGGGACAGAGCAACGGGAGCTCACCCCGTCGTGGGGATTTGAACCGCCGACCTTCCGATCGGCAAGCCCAAGAGGCTTAGTGGTTTTGACCACAGCGCTACCCACATCCCACATTGCGATACGTTGTTCTGTAGTTCTGTTTTGTACATTCTCTTGAATTTACATTTTCTGAATAAAATATTGATAATAATTCAATAAATAAGCAGTGGGAAATTTCCCTAGACCATTAAACCCCTTTGCTCCTTAAACTGCAACCTCGCCCTCTCTTTCTACATGATTCCAACAAATCCAAACACAGATATTTTTCTTTCACATCTACCTTGGGCCTGACATTTAAGTCACGTTACTAGACTGAAACAGCACTTTGGGGTTCGTATTAGGGATGGACTCGCTGTCCAATAACCAGCCCAGGCTGCCACTGGTCAGAGCATTGGACTAGGACCTGGGAGACGAGGGATTCGAATCCCCACTCAGCCCTGGCTCTCATGGGGGGTCTTGGGCCAGTCACAGTCTCTTGCCCTACCTCACAGGGTTGTTGCAGGGATAAAATGGGGAGGAAATAACTGAATTTTGCCGCCCATTGATTAGTCATCACTTGATGCTGCTCAGCACCGTGTGTGAGAGCCAGATCCCTGGAAAAGTATTTGTTGTGATATGGGAGTTCAGTGTGTGCCTTGTTTGCGTGTTCCATTCACACGTGCAACTAACTCACCTTTTGGCACGGCAAGAGAAAGTGGACGGATGGATCCAGCTTGTTTCACACCCCAAAAATTAAGACGGGAATCCCTAAATAGGAACACCAACTGGGCTGAAGCAAAGGCAAGTCTGCGCAGCATGCCTTGTAAGGAAATAATCTGAGAAAAACAGCTGGCGCAGATGCAGGCTTAGATTAGACAGGAAATCACACTTCCCAGCTTTCTGCTGCTTGCCAGAGAATCCAGATAGCTCTCTAAGGTGGGTGGGTCTGTATCTTTTGGTCTGCTCAAGTTATTGACCCCAGACCTTTTGTTTCGCAAAGGCTGTCATCTCTCCAGCCTACATAAATCTTACTATACTTTTGTATGTCTTCCAGATATGCCTTTTCGTTGTTTGCAGTCCTTTCTGATGCTTTTTTTAGGGGAGAAAAAGCACCAAAGCCGTTTTCATGCTCTTTTCTTCTTCAACCACCCTCTCTTAAGTGAGCCGTTTTAAGGATCTGGTGAATATCAGGGTGATGGAACAGACTATTGGCTGCTGTGGAGTGGGAGTGCTGGAAAATGTAGGGATGCATGTCCTACAGACTTCAGCTGAACTCGTTCCAGCGTCGCTTTTTTCAGAACAAAGTGGGAAGAAATAAACATTGGGGGAAAGTTCCCTGAAATTGTTAATGGTGTTCTAAAGCAGGCAGGATGGAGGAGGCCAGCAATGGGGGAGACCAGGAGTCAGATCAAATGGTTTATCTATCTCAATATTGTCCACAAAGACTAGCAGCCGTCCCCAGCCAACCTCCCACTGCACATGCTAGGGAGAGTCCAAACTGGTCCAAACATAGAGGCTTGGAAAGTCCCGTTTGGGTCGGAGGTTCTTAAATTTAACCTTGAATGGACAGCTATCTATTGCATTGTCTCTGCATAGGCACCAAACAATTAAGCCCTACTAAGCAATGTCTCTAGGGACGTGGGGGGCGCTGTGGGTTAAACCACAGAGCCTAGGACTTGCCGATCAGAAGGTCGGCAGTTCAAATCCCCGCAACAGGGTGAGCTCCCGTTGCTCGGTCCCTGCTCCTGCCAACCTAGCAGTTTGAAATCACGTCAAAGTGCAAGTAGATAAATAGATACCACTCCAGCGGGAAGGTAAACGGCGTTTCCGTACGCTGCTCTGGTTCGCCATGTCATGCTGGCCACATGACCCGGAAGCTGTACGCCGGCTCCCTCGGCCAATAAAGCGAGATGAGCGCCGCAACCCCAGAGTCAGTCACGACTGGACCTAATGGTCAGGGGTCCTTTTACCTTTACCTAAGTAATGGCTCATGGGACGCAGGTGGCGCTGTGGGTTAAAGCCTCAGCGCCTAGGACTTGCCGATCAAAAGGTCGGCGGTTCGAATCCCTGCGGCGGGGTGCGCTCCCGCTGCTCGGTCCCAGCGCCTGCCAACCTAGCAGTTCGAAAGCACCTCCGGGTGCAAGTAGATAAATAGGGACCGCTTACCAGCGGGAAGGTAAACGGCGTTTCCATGTGCGGCTCTGGCTCGCCAGAGCAGCGATGTCACGCTGGCCACGTGACCCGGAAGTGTCTCCGGACAGCGCTGGCCCCTGGCCTCTTGAGTGAGATGGGCGCACAACCCCAGAGTCTGTCAAGACTGGCCTGTACGGGCAGGGGTACCTTTACCTTTACCTTTAAGCAATGGCTCGCCTTATCCAAACTGGCCAGACTTGGGTTTATATCCATTCCAGTCCCCCTGCCCCCAAATTAATTATTTAATTAAGGTAAGGGAACTCAGTTCCCTGGAGTTCATGCTTAAAAAAACAAAAACAACCCTCCCTGTTCCTACTTTTCTGATTGGACAAACAGACGCCAGCAACAGGATTTGGGCCAAACAACCATCTTCTCTGAGATAAAGGACCTGCCCTTGGTGGTCTCAGGTTCCCATAATTGTGCAAGGCTTTACTCTCTCTCAGAGCATCTCTTCTGCAGGGAACTCTGCACATGCTCTGAAACCCAAGACTCCGCTCAAGCAGGCAACCTGTAACGAGTTAAGTCTGATTGAATTTACTCATTCTGCTTACAAGCCAGTTGTGGTGTGTGATACTTGATTTCCTCCTTTTCACCCCATAATAAACTTCTCTATATTCCGACATTCGGCTTCACTCGTTTTTAAAGACGGTTCTCTGGAATTTCTCACTAAAACCCTTCGCCAAGCAACAGTTTCTGTTCTAATAATAGTTCACAAGCTTCCGTAAGATTTGTTGTTGGGGGCTTTGGGAAAGCAAGCTCAAAAACTCCCCTTGCTGTTTGTTTTATTTCTCTCCCCTGGAGCTGGCCTGGAGGTGGGCTGGAAGGGGGGGACTTCCTGGGAAATTGAACTCAAAACTCCCTCGTGCAGCTGGACACAGCTGAGACTGGCAGGAGGCCCATCCCATCTGGGCGCAGCCTATCATCATTCTGTTTGGCGGGGATCTGCCAGAAAGGGAAAGCTCTCCCCACCCCGATCCACCGCACCATTTGTCTCCTGCTGGAGCGCCATGGCCAAAAATACACCATTGTATGATAAATGGCTTTAGAAGCTATTTTGGGTAGGAAAGTTCTGCTCCCTGTTCTCTCCACTACTGCTGCCCTTCTGTTGCGTGCTTCAACATTTCATAGAAAATTGGAGGTACCTAGGCTTGATACTGCCACCAATAGGCAAGGAGAAAATGTTTTAGATAGATTAGGGGCTCCTCCAGTTGACCATTTTTGAGCATTCATCCGATTGAAGACTCACCTGATTTGCTTGCACAAAGCTTACACGGAGTGGATCTACCCACAGGAAAAAAAAACGCCATAAATAAGTCATAAACTAAATTGTTATAACCAATTAAAAAACTCTATGTAAAATTGCATAGACAATTTTTGTGCTCTACAGTGCCATCTGGTGTCACATGTTTATAGCGCATTTAAAATACTGTATTTTGACTAGTGTAGCTGAGTCCATGGAGGTCAGACTATTTCTGCTCTTTATTGAGCATTTGTTCTGCATTTCACATTCAGCCTGCATTCAGCCTGATTCACTTGCAGGGTGTTTATATGTCTTGCCATTAATTGTATGTTCAATCAACACTTTTCAATGTGTTTCCTCATCACTTTCCTAACTGCAAAAAGCCTGTTGTTTCTTTTCAAGTAGATTTGTTGTCCCAGGGCACCAAGATGCTTTAAATAGAGATGGGGTGTGGAATTTGATTCCATTCACATTGAAAGGTGAATGTACCTAATTTCCACATTCTGAAACAATACCTGAACTGAAACACACCTGTCTTTTGACATTTGTCCTTCTCTGAATTTTGAAATGCAGTTCTCTGGATGAGTAATATGTACCAAAAAAATAATAATGCTAGGCTTAAGTGTGCATAAAAATGCATATGCTCATGAAAATAACATACGGAAATTCAACGTATTAGGATAAATTGCTTTGCAAAAAAAATGTGTGTATCAGGAGATATTTGCACCAAATGCTCATGAATTTTCATGAGGACTTTAAAAAATCTGCAAACTGATGTGGAAAGGCAGAAAACTGAATTTGAGATTGGAAGAATGAGAAACTGAGAAATTGTCAGAGTCAACCATCTCTACATTTAACCCACTTTAATTGCATAAACCTAAATTTTGCAGTGTCCGCTTCTATCTTTTCCACAATATGACGACAGTCTGGAGTTGCTTTACTTTAGGTTAGATTAGATTACATCGGACGAGTCTGGCGAGTCGAAGAGGCTGCATCTAGAATATGTTGGGGGACGATGGACATCTTCGAAACATCAAATGCCCAACCCGCTTTCGCCAGACCCTATTTGTGATAAGGGCTTCGGGCGCAGCACAAAACAAGCTCTGTTTTTTATGGGGTAAGAAATGCAAGGCTGGACTTTCCACCTCTGTTTATAGCATTCCTGCTTTTGTCGTTTCCTTGAAGGCCCCAGACAGCATGTGCAGGCCAGAAACTGTCTGCTCCACTCCCCCAAACCCTGAGATATCTCATCCTGTAGAAACATCCCAGGTGGTGACCAGAGTAGCAAAATAACAAAAGTCACTCTGTTTATGAGGTAGTGAGCCTGGAGGGGAGAAGGGTGCTGTAAACACCTTAGGTCACAAAGCCTGCAAAAAGAAAAAGAAAAGAAAAAGGATTGTGGGAAGAAAATGCACTTGAGCAGCAGGGAAAACCTACCTTGCAACAAGGGATAAAGAGGGGAAGGGCAGTGGCACAGCAGTAGAGCACCTGAAGGCTCCAGGTTCAAGCTGTAGCATCTCCAAGCAGGGATTCTAGGAATGACTCAGAGATCTCTGAAATCCTGGAGAGCTGCATCAACAGAAGTCTAGGGTCCAGGTCAATTGAAGTCATATTCCCACTCTATTCTGCCTTGGTCAGACCACACCTGGAGTCCTGTGTCCAGTTCTGGACACCACAGTTTAAGATGGATATTGACAAGCTGGAAGGTGTGCAGAGGAGGGCAACCAAGATGATCAAGGGTCTGGAAACAATGCCTTATGAGGAATGGTTGAAGGAGCTGGGTATGTTTAGCCTGGAAAAGAGGAGCCTGGGAGGAGATATGATAGCTGTCTTAAAGTATCTCAAGGGCTGTCACATGGAAGAGGGAACAAGTTTGTTTTCTCCTGCTCCAGATCCAAATTAGAGTGGTACCTCGGTTTACATACTCTTCAGGTTACAGACTCCGCTAACCCAGAAAGATTACCTCAGGTTAAGAACTTTGCTTCAGGATGAGAACAGAAATCGTGCTCTGGCGGCACAGCAGCAGCAGAAGGCCCCATTAGCTAAAGTGGTGCTTCAGGTTAAGAACAGTTTCAGGTTAAGAACGGACCTCCAGAACGAATTAAGTACTTAACCTGAGATACCACTGTATACGAAGGCAGATCCTGAGGAAACATCAGGAAGAACTTTCTGACAGAGCAGTTTGACAATGAAAGAGACTCCCTCTGGAGGGGGTAGTCTCTCCTTCCTTGCAAGTTTTTAATCAGAGGTTGGATGGCCATCTGTCATGGCTGCTTTAGCTGAGATGTCTGCCTTGCAGGGCGTTGGACTAGATGACCCTCAAGGTCCCTTCCAACTCTGTGATTTTATGACTCCATGATTCTAGTCAGTGTAGACAATACTGTGCTATGTGGACCAATGGCCTTTATCAAATGCAGCTTCGGGTGCCCCTACAGCTGGCTGGTCAAGCACTGATCTGTAGCCTGTGTGCCTAAAGATGCTAGTGGGTCATGACAGAGCTGTGCCAGAACTCTGTTAATTCATCAGTGCGATGCACCTCCTGATCCCAAAATTCCCTTGCACGGACGGGTCTGTCTGCTAGATATCTCTGTGTGATTGACTGCTCTGCTCTTGCCACTTCCCAATCAGCCTCTCTGCCAGGAGAGGGTCATATTGCAGAGGCCCCGTGCCAGGCTTCGTTGGATCCTGAAGTAATTTCCCCTGCCAAGATGCCGCAGAATGATTTGCTGTCAGAGACCTGGAAGAGTGACTTTCACTGAATAGGAGAGCACTGGGCTTTTTCGGAAGGCCAGAGTTTTGGGTAGGGGTGAAGAGCCTGGAAGGGGTGGAGGAAATCGTAGAATTGTAGAGTTGGAAAGGACCTGTAGGGTCCTCTAGTCCCTGCTACGCAGGAATCTCAATTAAAGAATCCCTGACAGATGGCAATCCACTGTTCCACTGAACAGCTCTTACTGTCAGAAAGTTCTTCCTGATGTTTCGTCAGTCTCTCCTGACGAAGTGTGGTGTAGTGGTTAAGAGCGGTGGACTCATAATCTGGTGAACCGGGTTCGCTTCCCCGCTCCTCTACATACAGCTGCTGGGTGACCTTGGGCCAGTCACACTTCTCTGAAGTCTCTCAGCCTCACTCACCTCACAGAGTGTTTGTTGTGGGCAAGGAAGGGAAAGGAGAATGTTAGCTGCTTTGAGACTCCTTTGGGTAGTGATAAAGCCGGATATCAAATCCAAACTACTCTTCTTCTTCTTCTTCTTCTTCTTCTTCTTCTTCTTCTTCTTCTTCTTCTTCTTCTTGTAACTTGAATCCATTGATTCAAGTCCTACCTTCCAGGGCAAGAGAAAACAAGCTCCCTCCTTCTTCCACATAACAGCCCTTGAGATATTTGAAGATGACTCCTCTCACGGTCTCCCCTTTTCCAAGCTAAACATTGCCTTTACATGTGAACGGAATCAAACCTCTCCTCCATCGACATCAGGCACTAATTTGTCCAAAACAATGGCCGTAATTGCCTTCTCGTAACGAGAGCGAAGGAAGCCTGGAAGCTGCTCTCAGAAGTTGGGCGAGCGCAAAGTGTTCTCTGTGCTTCGCTTGCCGTGCTTTGGAAATCTGTCTCCAATTCACTGAAGAGCTTGGAAGACCAAAAAAAAAATGTGCTAATTGGCTAATAACTCTGCCAAAACCAACTCTGTCTTTGGATAATTGTCTGCTTACCCAATTTCCTCGCAGGCCCGGTGTGTAAATACATCACGGTACTCCTTGTAAAGTGTAAATTACTCAACGTCCAAGAGAGGGATGGTTCTGACTTATAAACCTGGAGCGGGGGTAGCAGGAGGCAACTGCCGAGCTGCCCTTTTTATGAACTACAAGGTCATTCAGTAACACCAGCCGTGTTTGGTTTGCATTTTCCTCTTTCCATTGTGTGAAAACTGCTGCAAACTCTCTGCTTTGAACCTTTGAAAGAACAGGGGCAGATGGCTGGCCTGTGCGTGTGGATCCAGCTGGAACATCCATTGGTTTCCCCATTGCAAGAAGAGGGGTTGTGGCCAGGGGTTACTCCAGGCTGTCAGTATTTTGTGGGATGGATTCATGCACATACTTTGTGCATTTAAAATCTAATAAAAGGTTCTTTCACCCTAGCACAACAAATCCAAAGGAAGGAAGGAAGGAAGACACTTTATGCCAGGCATAGGCAAACTCAGCCCTCCAGATGTTTTGGGACTACAACTCCCATCACCCCTAGCTAACAGGACCAGTGGTCAGGGATGATGGGAATTGTAGTCCCAAAACATCTGGAGGGCTGAGTTTGCCTATGCCTGCTTTATGCTGTTTGGGAAGTGCAATATAGGAATCATAGCTAAAGAATCTCAGGCAGATTGCCATTCAACCTCCGTTTAGAAACCTCCAAGGAAGGCGAACCAACCATCTTCTGAGGTAGTCCTCCATCTGAGGTTACTGTCAGAAAGTAATTCCTAATGTTTGGTCAAAATGTCCTTTCTTGGCCTTTGAATCAATTGGTTCAGGTCTTGACCTTCCGATATTAGAAGATGGCTATCATATCTCCTCTCATTTTCCTCTTTTTCAGGCTAAACACACCCAGCTGCCTTAATAATTCCTCCAAAGGCTTGGTTTCCAGACCTTTGATAATCTTGGTCGCCCTCCTCTGCACATGTTCCAGCTTGTCAACACTCTTCCTAAATTGTGGTGCCCAGAATTGGACACAGTATTCCAGGTGAGATCTGACCAATAAAGTGGTACTATTACTTCATTTAATCTGGAATTCAATATACGAGGAAAGGCAGTCCTTTAGATATCATGACCCTCCCCCTTTTTAGCAACCCTCCCAAAAATCTTTATTGATTTTTTTCCAATGTGTACAAACAAATAAAATATAAAAACAAACAGGAACAAACACAGTACACTAACCGAATCAAAACACAGACTTGCTGTCTACCCACAAGCTCCAGAATTACAACAAAAGTTGGAAATCATTTTACATATTCAGAGTAAAAATGAATAGCACATTATAAGCCTCATGTGTTGTTTTTGTTTCAGCAGCTATAATTTTCAAGCTGGAAACCAAGAGTGCTTGAGAAGTATATTCAGCCCCTGAGATTTTTGAGAAGCAGGTAGAAGCATTTGACCCTGTGGTTGGGTCATGTAAGTTATGCAATATGAGAGGGTACCATGTACCATCAAATGTACTTTTCAGTTTTACTCCCCTCAAATGTATGTGGGGGGTTTTCCACTAACTTTTCCTCTACAGTGAACCCCCCAAACTTTGGTCCATCAGCCTTTAAAGGAAAATTACTTGTGATATCTCCACTGGTACACAATTTCTCATCGGGCGACTCCTAATTTAAAAAAGGATTAATGACTTGTAATTTATATTCTATATAGTTTTTGGCACTATGGATAAAAGGCCCCAGCCTGGGTCCATTAGAATAATTTGCAGTGCCATAGCAGAAATTTCTTGAAAAATGATTGTACAACAGGGCATTCCCACCATATGTGGAAGTACTTACCCCCCACACAAGTGCTGGAGAGTGTTTTATCAAAGGGGCTCAATTTTGCTAGTGTACAATCCCAGTGATAAATCATCTTTAACATGGTTTCTCTGGTTTTGAAAGAAATATTTTTCAAGGGAGGGTTACTCCACATATTCTTCCAAATATTTTCTTCTGTTGGAATCCATAGGTCCTGCTACCAAACAATTTTTAGACCCATCATCATACCCAAATCCTTGAAGAAATGACTTTCTCTTAGTCTTAGCCTGGTATTATTTTACCTTGTCTCCTCATATATTCTTGGACTAGAACTCCCATCATCCACAACCAGCTTAGCCAGTTTTCAGGGATTATGGGAGTCGTAGTCCAACAGGGACTCAAACCTGAAGAACACCACCTTGTTATTAACTACCCCAGACACCTTTCTGGGAGGAAAGGCCGGATATAAATTCAACTTATAAATACATAAAGGTTATGGGGGGCGGGGAATTGGTCCTAAAACGAGGCTGAGTGAGGCAGCTGCGTCAGGTGGCAAATATTGATGGGCACTAAGTAGAGGGAGCTCTTTGCATGTGCGCTACACAACATGACTGTCTTTTTTAAAAAAATGATATTTATTAAGAATTTTCAAGATTACAAAAAAGAGAAGAAAAAGAAAAAGAAAAAAGATACATAAAAACCTTACAACAACACAACAACATCAAAAAAGAAAAATACAAATCCCATATTACATATCTTATCTTTCATTTGCTTGTTTCCTTGACCTCCTCACACCTCCCTTTTCGTATTCTATCTTAATTAATTGTTTCAGCAAATTCTTTCCCTCTTTTTCAATTATTATTGAATAATTTATCTTGACAGTCTAACCTATTAATTAACTCAGCAAATCCTTTCCATCTTTCACCATATTCTGTTATTCAATTTGCCTTACTTTATTTAACCTTATCTTACCGTAAAATACCTTAAAACTTAAAACTTAATGCTTATTTATACATAACTCCTTATATCATTTCTACTAAAGCCAGACAATTTCATTCCATCATTTTCCCTAATATTCATTAATTTTACACTAATTCCCAAAATAATTTTTTTTTATAGACTTTCTTCCAATTTTCATCCAACGTCCCTTCTTCCTGGTCTCGGGTTATGTCAGTCCTTACTGTCCATTCCATCTAGTCCACCAACCTGGTAGTCTTATGTCCGAGGCTCTTAAATCTCTTCCATGCCCCTTCTGCAGATCTTCTTCTTGTTGTTTATACTTGCACTTTTCCTTGTCTTTTGTTGGTCTCTTTCTTGATTTCTTTCCTTTCTCAATGAGGAGTAGGTCTCTGGGGGATTCCAGCCCATAATTGTCTCCATCTCCCCTCATCAGACCAGCCCATTTCCCACAGTCCCACTCCCCACAGTCATCAATATAATCCAAAAAATATTTAACAGCATATTTCAAAGTCCCTCCAAAGTTAAGAGCCTCCTCAGCTCCAGGCTCCCCCTGGCCCACTCCAAATTCAATCTTCCAAAACAGCGGCTTATTCTCCTGCAGGGCTTCAGATCTCTCCATTTGTATTGCTTGAGGTGCAACTGCAACCTCCTCCATTATCATCTGCCCTTGCACTTGCCCAGTCAAACCAGTTTCCTGGGTTGGTCCCTGTATGATTTCTGTGTCAGTATTCCCTATTTGTCCACATTCACTAACTGCAGCAGTCATCAAATCCAGCTTCTCATTCATCGAATCCATCTTCTCATGCAACTGCTCCAGCAAAGCATTTGTCTTGCAAAAAGCAAGCACCAAAACTTCCTCCCAACACATTTTTATTCAAGGTCAAAAGACTGGTCCCACGATCTTAATCTCGCAGCTGTAAAGTCACCAAGTAAACTGCAGCAACAATTTGACAAGCTCCCTCTAGAGGAGACAATTTCTATTTGTATCCATCTTTTTAAAGCATGTCCAACAAAAGAAAGTTACTTTCAATTTTCAAATATTTTGTTTCTTTAGAATACAGAAGGCAACATTGGAATCAGTTTGTTTCTCTTTTTTAGCTATCTGTCAAAATGTTCCATTCACAGTCAATGGACGTCTCCAACAATTTCTGTCTCTGACACCCCGTTCCCAGGTTTGAGATGGTGGAAACTTATTTTTCTTTACTCCCTCTCCTGCAGGCCAAGGGGGTTTTAGTGGTTATAGATGAAGGAAATTTCGACCTTTACAAACAACTTTCCAGGCTGTTAGCTTACAAGGTTTTTGCTTCAGTCTATTTACAAAAAGCGGAAGGCGGACTTCCTGTTTTGAACCTTCCCACTTCAGTGCCAAATTAGGATGTTTCTTGATCCAATTTTCCGTTTTTACTCACGGGTACTTGTTTAGAGTCCAATTGTCGACAGGAAAAAGTCAGCGCTCTCCGGCAATGGCTATGCGGCTTCCCTCCGTAAAAGTAGCAATCAGTTCGCAGCACCGCGCCGCTCACCCCACTTCGCTCCAGAGCCCTAAAATGGGGTTCCCCGTGAGTAAGGGAGGCGCTCCTGGTGCCCTGCCTAACCCCACGTTCCCAGGCTTCCTCCACCTGAGATTTCTAGTGGGTCCCCACCTTCGCCGCGGCGGGAAGACCCAGTTTCCACAGAGCCCGTTCCTCCGGTTGGAGGAACTCCGCCATTCGCCGATGGCGCTAACCCGGAAGTCACAACGTGACGGTCTAAAGTAGACCACTGCTCTTGGAGAGCATCGGAGGATGTCGAAATACAAATGGTCCGCTGGGCTTCTGTATGTGCAACGGGACTGGGAGGAGGCAACTTAGTGCCCTTTGCTTCAGACAGCACAATGTTTTGGGCTGGCCCTGCCTGGTAAGAGGGGGGTTGGTGTGGGGAGAGTGCCAAGGGCCAGATTGAGGGGTTTAGAGGGCTGAATTTGACTCATAGACTTGAGGTTCCCTACCCCAGGAAAGAATGAGGCATTATCAGAGTTTGAGGACACATTCTAGGCAGGCAAAAGGAGCAAGGCCAGAAGGGATGTGGCCTGAGGAGAGGGGTGCAGATTTGAAAACTTTCAGATTTGAAAATAAGGGATCAGCAGCCAAAATAAGGGATCAGCAGCCTCACCTGTCCCAGGCACTCCTGTCTTACACTGGTCAAACTCATGCTGGTAGCTTTCAGAACACTGTCCAACCATCTTGTCCTCATGGTTCAATGTTACTAGTGAGCAAAGTTACCCAGTCAGGATTTGAATCTTGGTCCTAACTTTTGGGGTTAAGTTTCTATTTAGCTGTCCATTAATATTGACAAACTATATCTCCCATTCATCTCTCAGATCCCCTTGTAAATTTAAAGTACTGACCTCACCACATCCTGCAGTAAAAAAATCCCCCAAGTTAAGTATGTGAAGCTACAGCATTCCTACTATTAGCTTAAGTGACACATTCTCTCTCTCTCTCTCTCTTTCTCACACACACACACAGAGTAGAGCCCCTCTGAGCCGAAGGCCCAAAGGCAGAAAGCCCAGCCAGCAGCCAAACGAAGCCTCAAGCGGTGGTTCCCACAGCGCAGCAACCCAGCAAAGGGATACAGCAGCAAGGAAAACCACACCGTCACCTTTCCGCTGGGAAGCGTTGAGCAAAGGCGAGTCCCCAGGCAACGCGGCCAATTTGATCGGCACAAGGCATGCAAGCTCCACCCCCCAGTTGTTCTCAGACTCCTTATTGGTGAGCAACGCAGCCCAGCAACGCAGTTGAGGAGCCTCTCTGGCCGGCAGGGAGGGAGAGGAGCTGCTTCCTTTGAAATCCAGAAAATTTACGGGATATCAACAATCCGGGATAGCAGCGAGAAACAGCACTGGAATAAGGGAGTTTCCTGCCAAATAAGGGAAGGTTGACAGCTATGGAGGGGCCTGAGAAGAGGAGGGGTGTGGCCTGAGGAGAGGGGGTGTGGCCTGAGGAGAGGGGTGTGGCCTGAGGAGAGGGTGAATAGCCTGGGCAGGGTTACAAGGGTCTGAGGTTCCTCACCCCAGCATTGGAGGGAAGACCCTGTCTCCTCTTGCCAGCTTGGCTCTGCTTAGTGGAATTCCTCACCCTTTATCTTCTCCTGAAGCCCTTTCCATTTCCCCAGGAGCCACCTATTTGCTCAGCCCGCCCTCCGCTCTTGAGCAATCCTCGGTTCCGTCTAGCTCTGCCAGCAGCATTGCTCTGCCCTTGATCCAGAGGCTGGCGCACGGCCTCAAATCTTCAAGGTGTGAGGGGGAAGAGACACGCGGCGTCCCATTGACCTCTGTGATTGAATCCATGTGTCGCTTCCCCTGCTGCGATCAGGTGCAACACCAGTCGAGGGAAGATGAGGAGGAAGCGTGTCTCTCTGTTGGAGAACACGGCAGCCCCCTGCTTTCATCCTCGGCTCATTTATCTGCCTCAGAGTCAGCCCCCTTTCCGGGCTCTTTGTTCGCTGCTTGCTATTCCACATGCACCCGGCGCTCCACAGTTCATCTTTATTAGCTCTAATTGCTTTCTCATTCTAATGAGATCCTGCTATTCACCTACAATTGAGAGGAAATGTATTCATTAAAATAATTCCCCTCCGAACCTACCGGTTTAAACTGATACTGTCAGTGTCCTGAGCCCTTCCGAGGGCAGACTGAAACCTTTATGTTGTGTTATAGGGCAGCTTTCTGGACAAGTCTCCTTGTCCCTTGGGGTTGAGGTGACACTTATTATTATTATTATTACAATTTATTACCCGCCCTTTGCCCTAAGGTCCCAGGGTGGGTTACAACAATGAAAACACAGCATTAATATTGAAATACAATGTCACACAACCCTCCACAGTTTGATGGGCCTACTAACTTTCACTGTTGCTTCTCATCTTTTCCAATCTGTCGAACTTATTTATTTATATCTTATATGTTGTTGTCTATATATCCCGCCTTCCCCCCCCCCAAGAGTTCAACACACATATACCTCTACCCCTCTCTCAATTTGGTCCTCACAACAACTCTGTGCGGTAGGCTGTGAGACAGTGGCTGGTGTAATGATCATGTAATTAAGAAAAGAAAGGTTGAAAATCAATAGAAATTATGGGAGGGATTTGCTGAATTAAATAATTAGAAATTGGAATACAGAAAGGGGAGGTATGAGGAGGTCGGGAAAGTAAGGTAAAAGAAAATAAGGGGTTGAAATTATACTTGTTGTTGTATGTGTTTTGTTTGTATTTTTGTCTTTTTTTATTTTTATATAACTTTTTGGAAATTTCAATAAATATCTTTTTTAAAAAAGAGAGAGAGACAGTGGCTGGTCCCAAAGCACCCATGGCTGGGATTTGAACCCAGGTCTCCCAAGTCCTAACCCAACACCCTAACCACTACGCGCGCGCGCTCTCTCTCTCTCTCTCTATATATATATATATAGTGGATGCTCGGGTTGCGAACATGATCCGTGAGGGAGGCACGTTCGCAACCCACAGCATTCACAACCCGCAGCGTCGCATCTGCGCATGTGCCTGTTGCGATTTGGCACTTCTGCACATGCACAAAGAGTGATTTAGTGCTTCTGCGCATGCTCTAGCGCTGACACCCGGAAGTACTTCCGGGTTCAGCGCAGTGCGCAACCCAAAAAAACACAACCAAAAGTGTCTGTAACCCAAGGTATGCCTGTATATATATATGAAGTTTGCTTGTGGTACTAAGGGCTGGACGTGGACAGGCCTGCTTCTGTTCTCCAAAGCCTGAGAAGTTTCCTTTTTAAGTCTTTCTCCTTTCTGCTTCCCATCAGTTATAGTCATCCTTCTTCCCCGGTTTCATTCTGCCCCATTACTGTTAATTACACTAAGTAATCACTCCCTCCTCAACATTAAACATTCCATTTTAATCTGTGCTTCTACTTCTGCCATTCCGAGAGCGACCGCCATTCCTGGATCTAAGCAAACATCTCGTCTCCAGCCTGATGAATTCTAAAACCAAGCTATCACTTTTAACTTTGTATACATAAGATCCGCCATCTTGGTCAAACTAGGCAGCAGTAGCCCAAGGTTAATGATGGAGGAGGAGAAGAATAAGAACAAGACACTGTTCTGACCAGAAACAGGGCTAGCACTACCACTAGGCAGGCTGTCACTTCAAGGAGAAATCAGGCAGGCAAATGCAGTTGGTATTTGCTGCGATCATTTTCTGCAATTCTCAGAATTTTTTTTTTCGGTATGGAAATAATGTCATTATGCCCGTCCAACCCCCTCCAACAGATGCCATTGGGAAACTGGCAAGCGTGACCCAAACACAAGAGGAATCTCCCCTCCTGCATTATTATCTTCTTCCTAATTTTTCTAATTAGGCCAACCAAACTTTGCATCTGCTCTCAGGCTTGGCTCTCAATACACAGTTGTCTACCACATATTTTCCAAAATCTTTAGCAGGGAAATAGCTTCCCTTGGGCCAGCCAAAATGTGAGCAAGCTTTTGAGTTCCATAGATCTTATACAGGCTCAATGCTAAGCAAGGGGCAGGGGTAGAAAAAAAAGCTGATTGAGTGTTAAATGGATAGAAGACCTATGAGAGATCATGACTGAGCCCGATGAGCTTCATGGCTGAGTGGGAATTTGAACCCTGGTCTCTCAGGCCCTAGTCTGATACTCTAACCACGTGCATTAATGCACATATAAAAAGGTAAAGGTAAAGGGACCCCTGACCATTAGGTCCAGTCGCAGACGACTCTGGGGTTGTGGCACTCATCTTGCTTTATTGGCTGAGGGAGCCGGTGTACAGCTTCCGGGACATGTGGCCAGCATGATGAAGCCGCTTCTGGCAAACCAGAGCAGCACAAGGAAACACTGTTTACCTTCTGGCCAGAGCGGTACCTATTTATCTACTTGCACTTTGACATGCTTTCGAACTGCTAGGTTGGCAGGAGCAGGGACCGAGCAACGGCAGCTAACCCCATCGCGGGGATTCGAACCGCCGACCTTCTGATCGGCAAGCCCTGGGCTCTGTGGTTTAGACCACAGCGCCACCCACATCCCTAATGCACATATACATTCATCCATAACTTTACCACACACACACACACAAATTATAAATATGGGCTCAAAACCAGCCTGATTTTTCCTGACAGCTTGGAAGTTGCAAAACTGGTGTTTCAGAATGTTCTCCGGGACACTAAAAGCCACATATATCTCCAGGAAATCAGAGGTCCACCCTTCAAATGTCACATTTGCCTTCATCTTGAGTTGGCCATCTGGGAAAGGCTACTACTTTTCTGTTCTGTACAGCTCCCCCTAGTACACTGCTGGCACAAGGTGATTTCTCTGCATCGCTTCCATTCTAATATGTCAAAAGAGAGACATGGCTGGTGCACATTTATACGGGACAAGACAATGGCAGTCACAAAACTGTTTGTTTTTTCGGGTTGCTAGCAATACAGTTTTAAAGACCCTACTGGCTCAGGAGTGGTTTTGGGTTTTGCAGTTTTAACTCTCGCCTTTTGCGCAACGTTAACAGAATTAGCGACGGCTGTTTGCAGCAGATCGCGGAGTGGGCGGCAATAGTTTCACCTTCTACAACCTGGTGCCCTCCAGATGCTTCAGATTACAAAGTGAGCCTGCTGGATCAGACCAAGGGCCCATCTAGTCCTTCATCCTGCTCTTACAGTGGCCAACAGATGCCAGTGGGAAGACCACACGCAGGATCCGAACACAAGAGCACTTTTCTCCCTCCTGAGTTTCCAACAACTGGCATTTGCAGCGGTGCGGGTGATTACCTTGCAATTGAGATGGTGCGAAGAGAAATTGCCTGGAGAGGGTGGGTGGGTGTGACTCCTAAACATAATTGCAGCAATGAAGAGACATGCTTGAAAAAGCAACTTAATGATGTTCTGCATCTCCCTGTCCTGCCACAAACCGTAAAGATAGGCTTAATGGTGATTCTGCTGACAGTACCAGTTCAATAGCTGTTGTCTCCAGCAAGCTGGACCATCCCGTTGATGCATTGCCAAGTCCAGCAGCAGAGATGTGGTTTCAGAAAAGCAGGGCCTGCTTTCGATGGGGGTAAAGGCATCACATCGCTGCCTCCTAAAAGGCAGTTGGAAGGAGGCCCCCTTGCCCATCTCCCTCCATCATTTGTTGTTCTTGTTGTTTAGCCTTGTCCGTATAGTTAAAGCTATGGTTTTCCCAGTAGTGATGTATGGAAGTGAGAGCTGGACCATAAAGAAGGCTGATCGCCAAAGAATTGATGCTTTTGAATTCTGGTGCTGGAGGAGACTCTTGAGGGTCCCATGGATTGCAAGAAGATCAAACCGATCCATTCTGAAGGAAATCAGCCCTGAGTGCTCACTGGAAGGACAGACCCTGAAGCTGAGACTCCAATACTTTGGCCCTCCATCATTATGGGGACCTTTCAAAAGGGCAGAGCTGTCTAGGGAAAGTAAGGACAGGTCATGTATATTGTATTGAGGAAAGGAAGAGCAGTGGTCTCTTCTTCACATTCCTCTTTCTCGGTCAATTCTGTCCACTTGCCTTAATCCCCCTTCTTCTGGTGTCCCTGTTTGGGTTCTACTCCTGGTACCCGATAGGCATTGTAGAATAGCCGAGTGGGAAGGGATCATAAGGATCAACTATTCCAACCTCCCACCATGCAGGGATCTTTTGCCCAATGTGGGGCTCGAACCCACTGCCCTGAGATTAAGAGTCTCCATGTGCTGCCAACTGAGCTATCCTGGACATTCAACCATTCCAGGCATTTCAGCCACTTCCTTCTCTCAGGTGGAAGGATCTGTCAATTCCAGTCCACTCATTTCCTCATTCTTCCAAATTCAGTTCTCCACCATTCTGTAGCCAGACATGGCCTTTAAAGGGGGAAAAAAATCCTTGTGAAAATTCTTTAGCATGAATTTTGCATTTTGCAGTTGTGAACTCTGGTAATACTACCCTAAAACCGCATCTGCACTTTGTATGATATATATATATGCATATATACCTTTGCTTTCGTAGATTTTCACGGGTACAGGAATGCAGGTTTTGGTGTCCTCGGGTGTCTTCCCGTGTAAAAGTTGGGGTGTCTAGGCGACGTTTCGACGAGGTCTCACTCGTCATCTTCAGGCTGGTGCTTTCGGCTTCTTTCTTCTTGCACCAGCCTGAAGATGACGAGTGAGACCTCGTCGAAACGTCGCCTAGACACCCCAACTTTTACACGGGAAGACACCCGAGGACACCAAAACCTGCATATATACCTTTGTATATATGTTAGGTACCATCTACAGACCATTTCTATATAATTCTCTCTTAAAACATAACATGCTGAAAATTTTATATCCATATTCCATAATTGTTCCCATGCTTCCATTTCTATATTATGATCAACATCTTTTGCCCTGTGCATCATTGAAGATTTCACTTGTTCATCCTTTGTCCCCCATTCCAATAACACCTTGTACATTTTAGACATCACTTTAACATTACAATTTAACAGGTCTCTCTCTCATTGTGAATAGTTGTTCCCCAAACCCATGCTTCATATCTTTTTTAAACATTTCATTCAAATGATGATATTGCAACCATGTTGTTAACATTCCTGGTAAATCCTTAAACTCTTTTAGTTTAAATTCTCCACCCTCCTCTCTTCATAAATTTTAATTTAAAATGCATGCAGTTTTGATTAATTTTTGCAAGCGATTTCTCATAATATAATACTTCAGTATGTTGTTTTCACCATATTCATTTCCATGCACATTTCGCCCTAATATGTGCAGTTTGTTTGGTAGGAGAACTGCATCGCAGTGTTTGGATGAGTGTGGATTTTGAAGGGTGAAGGTGTTTCATTTCTCTCATTGTTTTGCAAAGTGCAAATCTGATACGTTCGGCTTCAAACGCGAATGGAATCAAAATCTCCACTTTCTCTTTCTCTCTCTGTGTGTGTGTGTGTGTGTGTGGAAATAAAGCTGTTTCCAATGCCAAACTGATCTTATCTCACAGAATTTGGACTGTTTGCAGACATTCCATTGCTGGCGGCTTCATCCTCCCAGCCACTGGGATGTTCATGAATATTCCAGGACGTCTCCCAGCAACTTGCCAGTCGCTCCCCAATTCTTCACCTCATCAAAATCCTGAAATAGTGCATTGCAATGTAGACGTCGCCTCCTCAACGTGGGAGAACGGTGCACGGAGTTTGTTTGAAATCTTTCAGGTTGACGAGCCTCAACAGATGCTTATTGCTGAGACGCGAGAAAGGGGAGATGGCGTTTTTAGAATGAGAGGCAACTGTTTAATGCAGGGAACTAAACAGCTCTCCATGAAAGCCTGATGAATCATCTTAAAATTAGCATGGGACCCGGGAAACCATCCAAGGGGCAAACTAGCCAAAGGTTACACTTACTTAGTTATCAAGAGACCAAAATCTGCTGAGATGGTGTTAAAAATTAATTACGATTTCGTCTCTGAATCGGTGCTCCTCAACACAGCAAGCAGTAAGATTTTCCATCGGGAGGGGCTTCCAAGGGCAATGGAAGGAGAGAGGCAACTTTCAAGAAATGAAGTGCTGCCATTTTGCACTTTCTACACACAACAGCACACTGTGGTTGGCAACTGGCGTGATGGCAGTAAACAAGAGTCTTCCCTCTCGATCGTCGTATTTCAAACAGTGAAAATCTGGACAGAAAAGTTGTTGAGCTTGTTTGACAAATTCACCAAAAAGAAGGTGGAGGAGGAGGAGGAGGAGGAGAAGTTGAAGTTTTTTTGTTTTTTTTTAATAAATTTTATTGGTTTCCATTCAATTGTACATTTCATCTCGAATACAACAAATCATAACTGTTTTTTTGACTTCCTTCAGCGTCTCTGACAATATCCATATTTGTACCTTTAATACACATTCCTTCTTTCGCATTGCCATTGTTCCCCCTTGCGCCCTTATTTTTAATAAACAATACTTATTTGTTTTTTACAGTGCCTCTTGAAATCCCACTAGCGTTATATTTACACCACATATGTTTTTCAGATAATCCACCATTTTTCCCCAGTCCTCGATGAACTTTTGGTCTTTAGTGTATCTAATTTTCCCAGTTAATTTGTCCAATTACGCACAGTCTATCAATTTTGATCTCCATTCTTCTATCGTCGGTATCTCCTCTTGTTTCCACTTCTGGGCCAACAGGATTCTGGCTGCCGTTACAGCATATTGGAAAAGCTTATAGTCCTTTCTTCTAATGTCCTTTCCTAGAATACCTAAAAGAAAAGCTTCGGGTTTTTTCACAAAAGTATATCTTAACATTTTTTTCATCTCATTATATATCATTTCCCAAAAGCTTTTCACTTTCTTACATTCCCACCACTGATGAAAGAATGTCCCCTCTTTATCTTTACATTTCCAACATTTGTTGTCAACCTTATACATCTTTGCTAATTTTACAGGTGTCATATACCATCTATAGAAGTTGAAGTTTTTGAGCATTTTTTAAGGAAAATCACCAGATACAACACTGCTGACATGGGTTACCATATGCCCAGATTTTCCCAACATTTTAGCGATTTCCACCCAGACACTGCTTCCAACTGCAGTATTCCGGAAATTCCAGACATATGGCAACCCTATCAAAACACCAGCCCCTGTGTCCAGGCCCCTATTTATTATTATTAATAAATAATAATTTAATTTCTATACATTTATATTCTCCAAGTGGTTTACGACACAGTGAAATGTCAAAGACAAGGCTCAAGAAAGTCGAAGTACATAAAGTATATGCAGTCAAAGCAGTGTAATTACCAGAAAACCAAGAAGTTATCTTAAAGATTTCAAAACAAAACACTGCAAAGGAGGTCAACTGCAGAACGCAAGCTGAACGCAGCAAAGTTAACCAAAAATATTATCTTGAACATTTCAAACGAAAATGTTACCAAAGGAAGTAAAATGTAAAACGCACATTAAAAACAGCGTAATTAGCAAGTCGTGCAGTTATTGAAAGCAAACGTTGTTGTGATGCCACCTCACTGCAAACTTTGTTAGCCTTGCCAGTCAGCTCAGTTGGTCACAGTGTGGTGCTGGTACCGCCAAAGTCATGGGTTTGATCCCCGTATTGCAGGCGGTTGGATTTTTGAAGTAAGGGTAGCAAAACGCAGCTAAGAAACTCAAATCATATATGTGACTGACACCCTTCTTTGGAAATTAAACCAACATCCAGACTTGTTTGCTTACAGAAACTTATAGTTATAGATGAATTAAAACATAATATTTACAGTCATGTGCTTCTCCATATAAACACTATTCTTAACAAAGGCTAGATTATCCATGGTGTCCCAACTCTATAATTCAATGTTGTTGTTGTTGTTGTTGATGATGATGATGATGATATACCCCCCACATCTGGCTGTGTTTCCCCAGCCACACAGGGTGGCTTCCCGCAAAATACAAAAGATAATAAAATGTCAAACATTAAAAACTTCCTGATACAAAGATGCCTTCAGATGTCTTCTGTAAGTTGTGTAGTTATTTATCTCCTTGACATCAGATGGGAGGGCATTCCACAGGGAGGGCACCACTGCTGAGAAGGCCCTGCTGAGAGGCATGTTTTGTTGCAGCTGGGGCACATGAAGGCTTCCGGTTTTGCTGCTGCAGATGCACCATAGCATTTATTCTCTCTGCGCTCCTCCCAGCGGTCATTCCTCCTCTGATCACTGCTGTGGACATATGACCTGTCTGTCTCCAGGCACTGCAGTCATCTGCAAGGGAACTGACCTTCCCTGCAATTGTTTTGGGGTAGTCAAACTGCTTCATTTCCAATCAGCGCAGAGTCCATTTGCATCACCTGTCACTCAATCCTTCAAACAAGTGACACTCTCAGGGAGAATGTGGAGAGTTCTGCATGAAAGCAGGTGCTTCACCACTGAGCTGTGGCCACACTCCAACATCTCATGCCTCACATTCCCCCACTCATGGCTGAGAATATCTAAGGAAGTTATTTTGTGGGGGCCTCGGCAATCTGAATTTGCAGTAGGCTGGGAGGCATGCAGACTTGTTTCTTTAGTGTCTGTTTCTCTAACCCAAAAGGTTTTGTTTTTAAGAAGGTTGGGGTTTTTATTTTTAAAAAGTCACCACAAAACCCCAGTGGACTACCCCAGTAGAAGGCTTCCCAATCTGCTTATGAAAGGAACCGCAATGTTATCTCAGGATCAAGCCTCGTAAGCGTGGCCTAAAACCAGCCTGCGTAGGCAGCGGCGATGGAAAAGTGAATGTAGACTATTGTAGTGTAAAAGCAGAAATGGGTTTGTTTTACACAGCATTTAAAAGGGTAAGGAAGAAAACACTTCAGTCCTGGCAAAAAGCACCGGAAACAGAAAAGAGAAGATTTCGTCCCGCTTGGACTACTGCAATGCGCTCTACGTGGGGCTACCTTTGAAGGTGACCCGGAAACTGCAATTAATCCAGAATGTGGCAGCTAGATTGGTGACTGGGAATGGCCGCCGGGACCACATAACACCAGTTCTGAGAGATCTGCATTGGCTCCCAGTACATTTCTGAGCACAATTCAAAGTGTTGGTGCTGACCTTTAAAGCCCTAAACGGCCTCTGTCCTGTATACCTGACAGAGCGTCTCCACCCCCATCGTTCAGCCCGGACACTGAGGTCCAGCACCGAGGGCCTTCTGGTGGTTCCCTCATTGTGAGAAGTGAGGTTACAGGGAACCAGACAGAGGGCCTTCTTGGTAGTGGTGCCCGCCCTGTGGAACGCCCTGCCATCAGATGCCAAGGGAATAAGCAGCTATCCTATTTTTAAAAGACATCTGAAGGCAGCCCTGTTTAGGGAAAGTTTTTAATATTTAATGCTGTATTGTAACACTTCATTGGGAGCCATCCAGAGTGGCTGGGGAAACTCAACCAGATGGGCGGGGTATAAATTATTATTATTATTATTATTATTATTATTATTATTATTATTATACACTGCAGGCATGGTGTTGTGCTTGGACAGGAATCCCCAAAACTGACTTGTTTCCAAGTGTCCTTTGTTCTCCACAATGCAACCACCTACATCTTCCCTGGGTTGTACACTGCCCCAAGCAACTGTGGGCTCCATCTAATCCAGGATCTAGGAAATAACTAAGAGATAACCCCCCACCCCACCCCCAAGATCAGTCAAGGGACTGTCAAGATTGTGTTGAAAGGTGTTCTTCAGCCAATACAAGGAAGAACTGAGAACTTGGCAGTCATAGAGGAATAGGCAAAGGTTTTCTTTCTTCTTCTTCTTAATTAATTAAATGTATTTGACTTCTAGCATCGAAACTTACAGAAGCTGAAACGTGCATGCCATATAAAAGCCCCCTTTCCTTAATACAAAATGCCTTAACAACAGAAAGAATAATAACTTGCAAATGCTATATTTCTATGTTCTTAACGCCAAGATAGACTTCTGAGTGGTTCACAAAATATAAAAACCAGCTCCGGTTGGTTGTGTTTGGCCTGGGCATATTCAGAGAGCGAAAGGTTTCTCTCCTCAGCATAGGGCTTGCCACATGTCAATGAAATTCCTGACATGTCCTGGTTTTCTTGTGCAAAAATGGCATCGGGGGAATTTTGCTGAATCAGCAAAAAGTCAGGGAAAACCCGAGTGTATGGCAACCCGATGGAAAAAGCAGCAGAAACAGCTCCAAAAGTTTAAAATCGCTATTTGGGGTTTGTCCCCCCAAAAAGCTCAACAGGTGTCAGCAATTTTACCTTTTGAAATTTGGCATCCCTAGTTCTGCAAATATTTCCCTACATAGCACTTTGTGCACCCCAGATAAATAAATAAATGCACTGTAATATAATAATAATAATAATAATAATAATAATAATAATAATAATAATAATAATAATAAAAATAAAAATAATAAATGCCACCACCAACCTCGGATGTTATTGCATTTCACCATCTGAATAATGCTTAATTTTGAATGATTTTCTAGTCTTCCCCCCATCGAAGGTTTTCCCCACGGGCAGCACCATCGCAATGCAATGCCTTGCAAAGTAGTTTTGTAAAAGGCCATTGCGGCAAGGCAATTTGGCCAAGGACCTCCTCACGGTCATCAGGAAGGTGTCCCCAAGAAGCTCTCCTTATTGCCAGCAGGGAACTGTTGCTTCAGCAAGTTCCCCCAAAAGATTTACTAGCAATGGATCTCCCTCACGGCCGCACGCCACGTCCCTTTCCTTTCCAGAGTCAATATTAATGATTGTCCAATAGCTCGATGATAGCTTCTCATCCCTCCCTGTGATGAACTCATTTGTCACCAACTTTGACGGGGCAGAGAGATGACAGTGGAACATCTCAATTAGCAAACATTCTCCCAAGTCAACAGCGTCATAAAAGCAAACGGCATGTCAGCTCTGTGTTAACTGATCCAGGAAAGCCATAGCTCCATACTCGTTGGATGTGGGTTCAAATTCCAACCATGCATCCTAATGGGCGGCACACGCACACACACACACACACACACACACACACTGTGGCTCTTTAACTGCCTCGGCTGTGAATGCGAGCCTGGTGAAAGCATTACAAAATAAGCTATGCCAAGTAAGGCGGGGTCACCAGCCTCTGGAGGCTTGTGGGCACATTTGCAAGCCAGAAAATCTGTTGTGGGCACAACACCATTACCACAACCAGCCATGCATGCCTGCACACATGCACAAGCACCACAACCACAAACAGAGAGACACTGCCTGCCGCCGGCGGCAACCAGGCTTGAAAATGTGTAAATCACAGCTGAATCTACTAACACACTGAGAGACTGACTGTGGGTCAAGGAGCTAATTTACAAAAAAGAGGGTGATTTTTAAATGATCATATAAGGTAAAGAAGTGATTATAGAAATGTGATAAATATGTTAAAGTTATAGGAAAGTCAGAAAAGAGGGAGGGAAGGAGGTCGATGCTCTTTTTGAGTAATAATGTAAGCTTTGGATATGTATAATAAAATGAAATGAAATATGGAAAACTCAATAAAAATCACGATAAAAGAGAGAGAGAGACTGACTGAGGGTCACACCCAGCAGGACAGAATTATACCAAGGCAAGGAATATGGAGCGTTTTAGTTTAGAGAAAAGGCGAGTAAGAGGCAATAGGAGAGAAGTATATAAAATTATGCATTGTGCAGGGGAAGTGGCTCGGGAGAAGTTTCTCTAGCAGAGAAGGAGAAGTTTTCCACTCCAGTGAAGCTGAATCAGGACCGGCAAAAGAAAGGACTTCTTCACACAGCGTGTATTGTGGAACTCACTGCCACTGGAGGCAGGGACAGCCACCAATTTGGATGGCTTTAAAGGAGGATTAGACAAATTTACAGAGAAACTACTAGCCACAATGGCTATATTCTGCATTCACTGTCGGAGGCAATATGCCAATTGCTGACAGTTGCAGGAGGGCAGAGTCTTGTGTTGCACCCAGGTCCTGCTCTGGGGCTTCCGAAGGGCATCCCACTGTGAGAACAAAATGCTAGGCCAGATGCACCTCTGGTCTGAGTCAGCAGAGCTCTTCTTATGTGCTTGGGAACAGATGGAAACTGATTGCAGGTCAGGGCCGGCCCACCCATGGGGCAATGTGAGGTGACCACCTCGGGCGGCAGGATTCAGAGGGGCAGCAGATACGGCCTCCAAGGGATGCATCACCTGCTGCCGTCACCGCCCCCTCCTTGGAGAACGGATCTGCCACCTCCTCAGAAGCCTGCCACCGTTGCCTCTACAGCACCCTCTCCACAAGCAGGAGACGCTGATGGTCTCCTCCCATCCCTATGGAGGAAATGGCAAGGGCTGCCCTCTGGGGCCTCCTGGGCTCTGAACCCTCCTGCCGTGATACAGAGCAGACCCCTTTCCCTCACCTCAACCTTTGGGTGAAGTTGATTTGATACCTAAAGGGTGGGGTTTAAATGCTTTGAATAAGAGATAAATAAAAACAGGTGCTGAGCAGTGGTGGAGCTACATGCTCAAGCACCGGGAGCGGAGAACAGGAAGGGGCGTGGCTGGTGCGCGTCCTGGGCGCACGGCGCACATCCCGGGGGCGTGGCGTGCTGCCCGTGGAGGCTGCCCATGGAGGCATGGCATGCGTCCTGGGGTGTATCGCGTCCCGGGGGAAGCCACAATGGCACCTGGGGCAGACCGCTCCCCCTGCCCTCTTCATCCGCCAGTGGCACTGAGACCCTTCCCTGAAGGAGGAAGAGCTCTCTCTTCAGTGACTGCCTCCAAGCCCCCCACTAGATGCTCCTCTTTCGCAGGAACTGGGGGGGGTTGTCTTTTGGAGATGGGGAGAAAGGTAGTGGAGGGCTATGGGTGCAATAGGGTGGCATGTGAGGCGCGTAGAGAAACCATTGACCCCCTGCTGGGGAGGCTTGCTGATCTCCCGGTAAATCAAAAATTTGATCTTCTCCTGTTAGGCAAAGACCACAAGACGACCCGGAATCCCCCGATTCAATCTAGTTTGTTAAGAAAATTCCCAAACCTGGATCCATGGGCGACTTTGGGTCATTTCTCTAAAGTAGTCTATTTTAAAGTTTTCATGTGTTTATATGCCTATCACACTTTTAAACTTAAAATCCATTGTTGTGTATTGTTTTAAATGTTTGTTTTGCTTTTGGGATTGTAGTTCCATTTGTGTTTCTCAAGCTGGACTCGGACCGTAATAAATTTCATGAGTCAGGATGGCATGTGCCCTACTTCTCTGAGGACAGTCCTCTATTTGAAGATACCATCTCTTGGAAGGGCTTTCCGGTCCAAATCTAGTTTAAAGTCGGAGAATCCTAAGAATGGAGAGCGAGGACATTAAGTTGCCCATCAATAGTTAGTTCCTGGACAACAGATCAGCAGACACAATCGTCCCCACTATGGAGAGATGTGTTGCATTTCTATTTTAATTAGAGTAACTACAGGCAGCAACTGTTTTAGGTGCATCCGATATGTGTGTGACTGTGTGACCGCATGCATTGCACTGGACCTGGAAGTGACCCAAAAACATCACAGGAATGTCACAAAAATGGGCAGGGCAGGGCAGAGACAGGTGTTTCAGGCTTTTTCAAATATACAATTTCAATTTCACATAAATGCAGGTGCCTTGGAAGGGAACCCCGACGTAAATTGGAAGCTGCCTGTATTTCTCAATATGCATCTGTAGAAATAAACTAGTGTACGCAAATTGTGCACAAATCTGTGCCCTTTTTTTGTCTTTGGGGGTGCTGCCTAAGTGAGTGCAAGCAGGACTGAGGGTAGGACGCTGGCTTCGGTTGTGTTGACAACCATTTGCGTCAGGGTGCTCTGCAGCCTTGAAATCTGCTTCCAGTTCTCACCCCCAGCCTTCTATGGCAGCAGGTACCCTGCCAACCAGCCCTTGTCTGCAGAATCGGCAGCTTCCATGTCCTGCCAACCTTGATCGCATCCGAAGCTTTATCACCACTCAGTTTTATGGCAGAAAGCTTTGGGCACAAAGCGAGGGAACCCGGGATGTTTCGCTGTTTGGGCAAAGGCTGGTAGATTGTCCGCCATCTGCTTCCAGATGTCCTTTTATGGCTTGCACTAAAAAAATAAAAAACCATAGGATTTCCATCTGTTCCTGATAACTCCCCCCCCCCCCCCCGGTTTATAGGATGATACAACAGCCACTGCTTTATGCTTGACTGATTGAATCCCTTTGTTTAACAATGTCAAAGGCACAGAAAGACTCTGAACGGATCTAAGGGCATAAGAAGATCAGACAAGAGATCACTGAGGCCAGGATCTTGTTCCAGCCAAGTGCCTCCAGGAAGCCCTCGAGCAAGTTCCCAAAGCCCTCTCCATCATTTGTCGCCCAAATCCTGTATGCAGAGGTAAAATGCCTCTGAATACGAATGTTTCCTTTACCTATAAAACTTAAAGCAGATTGCTATTATTCACCATTCATTGTGACACCACAATGCGAAAGAGGGCCGGCAACATGGATACAAGGGATGGCATTTCCTGAAAATTCTGGAATTTTCTGAAAACACAGATTTTTTTCCTAATTCCATCTCACTCCTTGATCTCGATGAAAAGCAAGTAAATCCCCCCCCCCCCCCAGTTCCGGTAAAAATGCCTCCAGTTCTCAAATACTACAGTGGTACCTCGGGTTACATATGCTTCAGGTTACATACGCTTCAGGTTACACACTCCACTAAGCCAGAAATAGTGCTTCAGGTTAAGAACTTTGCTTCAGGATAAGAACAGAAATCGGGCTCCGGTGGCGTGGCGGCAGCAGGAGGCCCCATTAGCTATAGTGGTGCTTCAGGTTAAGAACTGTTTCAGGTTAAGTACGGACCTACGGAACGAATTAAGTACTTAACCCGAGGTACCACTGTATATGCATTATAAAAATGCATCATTATATATATATATTGTATTGGGTGCATATTCACTCGGTGATTCTCAAAGCAAACAGCACATAAAAACAGATACATACAGCAATGCCTAGAACGGTTTTTAAGTGCTTCTGTTTCAATACTTATAAATACGTTGTTCTTGTTTTCGTCATCCATCTGTCTCAAGAGACAATGGAGTGCGTCTCCGGGGGTGAAGGCAAACTGCTGCGTTAGCAGCACCAAAGTGACCTCACTAAGGCTCAGTATAGATATAACACAGCAGAAATTTAACACAGCATGACTCGTGGCTGCGTGTGCGCACACATATGATTAATTGGGTTTTTTATTTTAAAAAATCAAAAGACCATGCATGAGCAACTCAATGCAAGTCCAGGTGTTCAGTGCAAGCAGCAGTCCAATGCTGCAAAGCTCCTTTTGTGCAATTCCCTCCTCACACACAGACCATGGTAACCGCCTGCGTCTTCCTCTTCTTCACACATTGCAACTACAGTGGTACCTCTGGTTACGAACTTAATTCGTTCTTGCGGTCCATTCTTAACCTGAAACCAGAGACCCAGTGTGGTGTTGTAGTGGTTAAGAGTGGTGGACTCATAATCTGGTGAACCGGGTTTGATTCCCCGCTCCTCCACATGCAGCTGCTGGGTGACCTTGGGCTAGTCACACTTCTCTGAAGTCTCTCAGCCCCACTCACCTCACAGAGTGCTTGCTGTGGGGGAGGAAGGGAAAGGAGATTGTTAGCTGCTTTGAGACTCCTTCAGGTAGTGATAAAGTAAAGGTAAAGGTAAAGGTACCCCTGCCCGTATGGGCCAGTCTTGACAGACTCTGGGGTTGTGCGCCCATCTCACTCAAGAGGCCAGGGGCCAGCGCTGTCCAGAGACACTTCCGGGTCACGTGGCCAGCGTGACATCGCTGCTCTGGCGAGCCAGAGCCGCACACGGAAACGCCGTTTACCTTCCCGCTGGTAAGCGGTCCCTATTTATCTACTTGCACCCGGAGGTGCTTTCGAACTGCTAGGTTGGCAGGCGCTGGGACCGAGCAGCGGGAGCGCACCCCGCCGCAGGGATTCGAACCGCTGACCTTTCGATCGGCAAGTCCTAGGCGCTGAGGCTTTAACCCACAGCACCACCTGCAGGATATCAAATCCAAACTCTTCTACTACTTCTTCTTAACCTGAGGTACCACTTTAGCTAACGGGGCCTCCCGCTGCCGCCACGCTGGCGGCCTGCAATTTCTGTTCTCATCCTGAGGTAAAGTTCTTAACCTGAGGTACTACTTCCAGCTTAGCAGAGTCTGTAATCCGAAGTGTTTGTAACCCGAGGTACCACTGTACTAAGCAACCTTTTTACCTTCCATCCAGTTATGCCTCCTTCTCTATCCTTTTCTGTACCCCCTTGGCACCCTCATTTCCATCTTCACCCCACTTTCCCCCTCCACCCTCCTTCCTTTCCTCAACTTCTCCTTATACACAGCCCAACCCTGTTACCATGCCTTCTCCTCTGTCCTGTTCTGCATCCTCCTTTACACGCACACACACACACACACACAGTGGTGATATATCTCTTGAAGATGAACAATATTCCAATATTTTAATACTCCAGTTTGTCGGCAACATTTAGAGGACTAGTCTACTCCCCCTAGTCCACTGGCTGCAGGCCACTAGCCTGTTTCTTTGTTATTATCATGCACCAAAAGCAATCCCTCTCATTTCAAGGGGGCGGGCAGAGAGGGGTGTGACTGAGATGTATTGCTCCTAACTCTAAAGTTACACCATCTTGTTCTCTCAGTAATCTTGCTAATGCCGAATTCGGTTTCACGCCCTCAGAGGCTCCTGGGCTGCAAGGAAAGTTGCCTTCGAAAAAACGAAAGCTTCTCACGGTGGGGTTGGCAGCAACGGATTCCGACAATGCCGGAGGATATAATTGGGGCCCAGGAAAAAAAAAGGTGCAGCACAAAAATATAAATAAATAAACGAAAATCCCTGGGCTCAGGGCCGCGTAATGCTAATGCATAAGTAATATCTCTAGTTCTTTTCGCCGGATTCCTCCCGACAGCTCCACGAAATGATTTCCTTTTTCTTTGGCGGCACAGCAGATTGCAGGTGAACAGGACGCCTTGTCTGATGAAGCATCTGAAAGCATCTCACAAGAACGCTCTCAACAGCTTTCTCTAGCAAGGTGACACTAGAAAAGAAATCTTCCCTTTCATTCGGCGCCGGGCCCAAACGTTGCTAATGAGGAACCCGTACTCGGGTTGCCGCGGCAACACTGGCCCCCCCACACACATATCCGGGAAGCGAGCGCTCAGGAAGTCCTTTGCTCCTCCCGGGGAGTATCTCGCTCCAGGAACTGTGTCATTGCACTGCCTTCGCAGGATGGCTCCGAAAAGCTTGCCCAAAGGATAATTGCTTTCGGGGAGACGTTTCTGGCCTACATTGAGTGGAATGAGGACCTTCTGGCTGAGTTGAAAACAGGCAGGGACTCAAAGCAGGCTGGAAGGACCAAAGTAATCGGGAAGTGGTTGTATGGGGGGGGGACGGGGAGAGTGCTTCTGGGGAACACCGAGATGGGGGCAGGAACCTAAAGCGGCAGCCTGAAATGTGTGCAGAGTCCTGGCAATGCCAGGAGTGAAGCGGAGAACTTTTGCATGCAAGTCATATTTTCTGCCATTGCATGTGCCCTATTTTTCAGCTGATGCGGCTTTTCTTATGGGATGCAAACTTCCAGTCTTTTGCACGGAGACCTGGACCTCCTGTCTTCCCCCCGTCTTCTTTAACTCTTTGGTTCAAGTGGCCAGCAGCAAAATTCACTGCCAGTGAGACTCCAGCAGCCCACCAAAGGCAAGTTTGCGTCATGGGCCTGAGTCTCTCCTGAAGGGCAGTCCCATGACACGATGAGTCACATCTACCCCAAACCTGCTCTATCCAACTCCGAAAGATGCGCCAAATGGATATACAGACTCTGCAGCGCACACTGCCCATCTCCTTGCACAACCCACAGTGGCACCCTTTACCATTTTCACAGCCAGGGCGCCAACACTGAGCCAGAGGTCTCTTGTTAGTTTCTGTTTCTCACTGAGCAGCTGCTTGCAAGTCACAGGACTGTGTTTACATTCCACAGTCCAGATACTGTTGGATTCTCACGGGAAAGGGAGACGGGATGTGACGTTTACTGTTTTCCTGTTTCCTTTGTTCTTTCGTTTCCTTTGTTCAGTTGCTCTCTGCTTCTCACAGAGAGGAGATGTATATTTATTTGCTCTCTGCATAGCTTAGTAATAAAGCATAGCAATGTAGCATCATACTATCTCATCCTTCCACTATGGCGTTGTTTTAATGCTCTGCTGGGTGGGCTCAAAGGAAGATGAGCCTTATCAGCTCGGACGACCGGAGCTGAAATCCCAATATCTCTCTGGGCCACGTTTCTCCTAACTTTCCAGGTAAGCATTCTCTTTGCAGGTAATATATGGGTACGGGCAATCAGTAAAGAGACAGAGTGGAGCACCAGTTTGCAAACCTGAAGGCTGAAGGGTCGTGGCAGCATCCCAAGGCCCACATTTCCATGGAGATCGAAATACATGAAATTCACACTCAGAACCCATGCATTCCACAGGTCTGTTGACTGGCTCGAATAACAATGTGACTGCAATCGGGATATAAAAGTTGCAAGATTAGAAAGCTAATACGTTCCCTGATTTCAGTCAGTAAAGAATGCTGCTTTGCATTCGTGTGTGTGTTGTTACAAAAGTTGGGTGTCGAGCAGTGGCAGTCACCCAAGGTCTGTGGTCCTTTGGAGAATTGAGACATGGTGGAGACTGCTGTAGCTTTAAGAAATGTGGTTTATTCACCTATTTGCGCCTTTCATCAGCATGGAGGGAGTCCAGAGCGTGCAGCAGGGTCATCTCAAGAAGGACCTGTTTCCCACAGCAGTAGAAGCACTTGAGACCAAGGTGGAATCTAGACACATATTTAAAAAATAACAACTATGAAAATGGTTTCTTAAGCGTTTTTAAAATATATATTGAATTTGCCATAAGCTCACAATCACCATCTAGCGTCACATTTGTATAACACACTTACAACATTATAGTTGCAGCTGTAGAGCTGAGTCCCAAGGTATCTTTCACTGCTAGACTTCAGCCAGCCTGCCCAAGATGGAGTTCTCTCCCTTCTTCTTCCCAGCACACCTTGCTAAAGACTCACTTTTCCAGTCACATCGCACCCACTTACCCTGGTGATGTTCTGTCTGCCCAGGCGCAAGACTCCTCTTAAACGGACCATCATGTTGCCGTCATTGTTCTTCAGGCACCTCCCCATGGAACTGCAATTGTGAACTATAGATTTGGAAGGGACCCCGTGGTTCGACTAGTCGAACCCACTGCAATTCAAGCATACGCATCCTCATACAGGGATTGAACCTGCAACCGTGACATTATCAGCACCACACTCTAAACAACTGAGCTATCCAGCTGCTGTTTTCTGCTTTAAAAGGGTGGCATGGCAAAGTCATTTATCTGATTTCTCAATCCATTAAGGTAAAGGGACCCCTGACCATTAGCTCCAGTCATGGACGACTCTGGCGTTGCGACGCTCATCTTGCTTTACTGGCCGAGGGAGCCAGCGTACAGCTTCCGTGTCATGTGGCCAGCATGACTAAGCCGCTTCTTGTGAACCAGAGCAGCGCATGGAATCACTGTTTACCTTCCTGCTGGAGCGGTACCTATTTATCTACTTGCACTTTGACATGCTTTCAAACTGCTAGGTTGGCAGGAGCAGGGACCGAGCAACGGGAGCTCACCCCATCACGGGGATTCGAACCGCCAACCTTCTGATCGGCAAGTCCTAGGCTCTGTGATTTAGATCACAGCGCCACCCGCGTCCCTCTCAATCCATTATTGGCAATACGCAACAGCTGTAAATACGCAACAGCTGTGTTCACACCTGGCTGGGCACTGCTGCGTCAAAGGAGATGGGTGGGAAGCCGCCCAGGGCATGGAGGTATGTAATGTCTTCCACTGACCCAGCATTCTCCAACCTGGAGCTCTCCAGATGTTTTGGACCACAGCTCCAATCAACCTCCAGTTGGGGGAAGCTGAGCTGACTGCGCTGAAGCCTGTGTGCATGGATGTGCCACGTGGATGCTATGATCTGAAGCAGCTCCCTAAATCTAAACCATTTAGAGGCCATTGCAGCTAAAATGCAACTGGGCACCGTTTCAGATATTGACAGATTTTTCAGAACGTATTAGTCCAAATTCACAAACAGTTCCAGATGATCCTTTTTGACATTTATCTTCAAAGGATGCCTTAGAAGCAACTTCAGTCTTGAGAACAGGTGTGGGAGTTTTTGCCAAGCTAAACTCTCCCCTCTCAACCACACACACAAAATCTGAAGCTCTGTCATCATTCTTCACAGGGAACGCCCCAAAACAACCTTATAATTAAAAGAATGTGAATTTGAATGAGGAATTTTGTATGGAGACACAATTGGAGAGCTGTCCGCTGATTGAAGAGCTTATAGCTGATTAATCAACTTCCTTTCCCCTAATTAATTAATGGTTCAATTTACATTAATTTGCACATTGCCAAAAGTTTGACACAACTACCTTTTCAAGGGACAGAAAGAAAAGGCCAAAAACTTACAATTTAATACATAAAAGTTACCACTCCTCTTTCTTAAATATCCTTAATATTTCTTCGTTGTCCTCTTAGCTACTGTAACATGAAAATAAATAAAAACATTATTTAAAAAGAAAAGAAGATGTTTCATGAGAAGTTCACCAGAACCAAAACAGCCCCAGTAAATATAAGGGCACCCTGAAATCTCGCTCCCCAATAAAGTTTACCTTCATTGCTTAACAATGGGCCCCATAAAACCGCCTCCTGTGCCTTTATATTAAGGCTGACCATTGTTATTTTTCAAGTGCTTTAAGAAAAAATAAAATAAAAGCAGACCCAACAAATCAATCAGCTAACAGTTTCGTTGGTTGACCCACTAAGCCAATTTGGAGAGGCATCCCACTTGGAAGAAACATCTCACTGGAGCTAATAGGATCTGTTGTAAAGCTTGCAACCCACCCACTGGCTCCAATTAATTCCATCTCAACCACATCCTAAAACATCCCTTTCCACGTTCTTATCAGTGGGGGTAGGGATGAAAACCAGACTATTTTCAGATGGGATTCAATCACATGCTGGCAAATTCAGGTTGGGCAGTTAGAGTAGACCGGGTGTGCTGATCCCGGGGGGCAGGTTAGCATAGGCGTAGTCAAAGTCTGGTCCTGAGTCACTAGCCTGGAAATCAGTCCACAAGGAGCGGGGCGAGGTCCGAAACAGGAAGCCGGGCGGGGGACAGGAGCACTGGAGAGTCAGGTCTGGGTCCGGGCAGGAACAGGAACTCAACAACGATGTTGCTCCCACAACCTGGGACCGGGCCGACTAGCCTTTATCTATTCTGAGGCTAGGGGCGGTCCCGGCCCCCAGGAGACCCGCCTCTCTTGGCCTTAAGGCGAGCACTCCTCCTGGGAGCAACCAGGTCCCTTCGCCTCTCTGCCCTGAGTCTCTGCAGATCAGGAGAGGCTAAAGGGTTACTGGGCCCAGGGGGAGACTCACCTGCAGGCACTGAGTCCTCAACCACTCCTGGAGCCAGAGTGGGATCACCTGATGCCTGCTCCTGAGGATCTAACACAGGTGCAGGTGCTTCAGAATCCAAGCCCTGCCCCAATTCAGCCGGCCCTGGAGGCGGGGACTCCTGTGCAGGCTGGGATTCCTCTGGTTCAACCTCTGAATCGGAATCCCAGGCCATCACACCGGGAGGTCTTGCACAACAAAACGCTGCTTCCCTGAAAGATGCTCACTGCAAACAAATCTGAAGGAATGCCCATTAAATAGCCGGCGTTGTCTAATCCCTTTGCAAATAAATCAGGGTGAAAGCTTAATAAACAGGTCGCCCTAAGTTAGCACAATAGATGGTTTTAAGCAACTAACTCCTCTGCAATTCCTTAGTCCTGCCAAATTGGAGGTGGAGGGAAGGGATAATGATAGACAGCTAAACCATTTGCTCGCATTCTGCGCTGCTTCATCATAAATGTTTTATGAAGGTCCTCAATCCCCGGAAGAAAAGAGTTGTCGCTTCAATTAAAGAGAACACTATCGGAATTAAAAACTGGTCATTAATTAAGAGTTCTCATTTAACCCATGAATCAATGAGCGTGTCTGCTTTTTTCTTTTTCTTTTAAGAATATTCTGAACTGCGTCACATTGAGGATGCTTGCACGCTATGCAATCAAAGCAGTTGACTACGCCTACGCCTGCCCCACCCCCTGAATTCTGGGAACTGTAGTTTGTTAAGAGTACCCCACCTTTCCTCCAAGTTGCTCAGGGTGCCAGACATAGTTCTTTTCCTCCCAAAGGTGCCATCCAACCATCTTAGGGACTTCACTCTGGATTTGCATAGGGTTTGCTCCTAAGCCTTTTCTTCTGCTGAAGATATCCCACAAGGCAGTGGAGGTTAAGGACCAGAGTTTTCCGACTCCTAGATGGGCCGCCTTCCCAGGTTGATGAGCCCCATCTGCCCCTCGCTTCCCTCTACCACACATAAACTGCCTTCTTGACCGTTGGACAAGTCTCATCCGCCAAAGAGTTTCTTCGCATGCAGGGAAGTCCCTAACTCACCGAGGGTTTGAGACCCATCAGCTCCCCTCAACTGGTTTAGCCAACCAGTCGAAGCTGTTTCTTGGGCTGTGGCCAATGTCGTGTGCTGACAACATCTAGGAGCCACAGGTGAGAGCTGAGTGCAGGTAGACAAACTGCCCCAGGACTTTGACCCTACTAGATATACTAACCACCTCCTAGGTAAAGGGACCCCTGACCATTAGGTCCAGTCATGACCAACTCTGGGGTTGCGGCGCTCATCTCGCTTTATTGGCCGAGGGAGCCAGCGTAAAGCTTCCGGGTCATGTGGCCAGCATGACTAAGCCACTTCTGGCGAACCAGAGCAGCGCACGGAAACGCCGTTTACCTTCCTGCTGGAGTGGTACCTATTTATCTACTTGCACTTTGACGTGCTTTCGAACTGCTAGGTTGGCAGAAGCTGGGGCCGGACAACGGGAGCTCACCCCGTTGCAGGGATTCGAACCGCCAGCCTTCTGATCGGCAAGTCCTAGGCTCTGTGGTTTAACCCACTGCACCACCCGCATCCCTAACCACCTCCTAACACCCCACAAACCCCAAGATGCAAAAAAACCCGCTGGAAATGCCAGAAACCTCTTAGATGTTTTCATTATGTGCTGTAGAGGCAAGCCACTGAGAAAGCTTAAAAGCTGCTTGCCTCTTCAGCAGTGCAAAGGGAGCTGCAGCGGAAACGTCTGCAAATGGAAACAAGATGAATAACTTAGGGTGGGCTTTGGCCCTTTTATAGTAGGGATGAGGAACCCGTGGCTCTTGAGATGTTCCCACACTTTGTCCTGAATGGCTGAGGGTGATGGAATTGGAACTGCAGGACCACAGATCCTCCATCTCTGCTTTGGAAGCCATAATTACACGTGAGCACTCTGTTTTAACTCTGGGTTTTATGACGTTTCAAGCTGTTTTACCACAGAACCAAAACAGCCCCAGTAAATATAAGTGCACCCTGAAATCTCGCTCCCCAATAAAGTTTACCTTCATTGCTTAACAATGGGCCCCATAAAAACGTTTTATTGCCGTTGCTTCTTTTCTATATTACTGTCATCTGGTGTTTTGCTGCTTTAGCAGCCTGCCTCAAACGACGTGAGCAAAGGCAGGACAAAGAAAGCAGGCCGCCCCACACGCCCCATTTCTCCCCACACGAGCCTGCAGAGAAGGTGCATGGAACTGGCAGAATGGTTATATTTATCAATATAACGGATTGGAGGAACTGCAAGTGATTCTGGCAGGGAAGCATCTTCCACATCTCCTGAAATGTGGGATGTGAGCAGGGCCAGATTTAGGTTTGAGGAAGCCCTAAACTACTGAAGGTAATGGGGCCCTTTATATGTCCAGCTGTCCTTTGTCAACAACAAATTGTCACTGTTTTTCGTGTTGAATATATGCTATATGGTAATTTATGGACCTAACATGTATCTAAAGCCATTTGCACATAACAAAATAGGAGCCTTCACAACACAAAACACTGTTGCTGTATGTAGGTTTTATTTTATTTGTTTTTTATCTTACATTTTGGAAATGCACATCCAGGTGTTTTTTTCCTTTAATTTTTTTTGGGGGGCCCAAAAGAGTGGGGCCCTAAGCTATAGTTTGTTTAGCTTATCCGGCACTGGATATGTAGCCAATGCTATTTTTCTAGAAAAAGAGGTACTGGAACTTGAAGCCTTAATTACTTGGGATCCATTTGCCCGCTTACCCAGGACGTAGAGGTGGCAAAGAAGCACCAGGGATTCAGTTGCTTCGGAGAAAAAAAGTTTATTGTGATCTGCGCAGAGGCCACCAGCGGAATTATTTCCAAAGGCTGGGGGGGTCTAAAACACGTAAGCAAGCAGTTTTTATACCCTCGCAGCACCTCCCAACCACCCCACCACCAGTAACTTATCATATCATATTCCCCCCTTTGCCTTATGGCCTCATTGGGTGTTGCCAGAGCATTTTGGCAGTGCACTCCTTTCGCTTATCAGTCAAGCCTGCATATCTTATTTGCTCCAGATGCATTTCTCCTCCTGCTCTCCGGGCGTTGCCTTCCAACTGTCAATGTACCCCCCTGCCCACTCCCTTCATTTCCCTCCTCTTCTTCTGAACAACCTAATGCATAGGTTCGTTCGCAGGGATAGGCCTATACTCTCGCATGAGGGCAATCACACGGGGTCCCATCATTCGGGACATCATTTTTTGCATCATCTGCTGCAAGCATTGCATTAAGCAGGGAATACAGAGGCAGAGAAGCAACAAGATTATTAGGGGTCCTACTATCGGGACCAATAGATGGCGAAGCCAACTGCCATCTGGCAACCAAGAATAGAGCCAGGCCCATGGATCGACAGCAGAGGTGGATAGTGGGTTGTCGGCTATCATAGTTTCCATGTGATCAATAGTAGCAGATATACTAACATTGTTATCAGGAATGAACATACGGCAGTGGGAGTGAACAAGAGCACAAACTCCTCCTTCTGACGCCAAGATAATATCTAAAGCAAAGCGGTTCTGGAGGATAACATCTCTCATAGCTGAAACTTCTTGGTTCACTCCCCTCAATGCTTTTATAGTATCATTAAACAAACCTTCAGTCCAGTTAGCTAAGCGGTGGAGATCCCTATAGTTCATGGCTACTCCTACTGAAGGTAATAGGGCACGGGCGACTTGGGTCTCAACATATTGATCAATAGGCACATTGACATTCCGACGGTTGCGTAGCCTGAGAGAAGCGGGTAGCTTTTCAACCTTATATAAAAGGGGGACCACAAGGCCCAGTGTACATAGTCCAGTAAGGTTGTGGGGAATAGATTTATAAGCTTTATCTCCACAGCATAACCATAGCTCCCTCTGGAGCAAATAAGGAGTGTTAAAATTTTGGTCTGACCAATTAAAAGCATCGGTAAACACATGACTAATGTACCACTGCTCTTGTATGATATTAACCAACATAGGGATGGAGGAATTATAGTGCCAGTTCATTCCCTGCAAACCTTGCTCCGTTGTTTTTAACATTGCACTGGTGTCAGAGTGATAACAGGCTGAGGTGCTACCATATGTGATTGTAGTTGAGCAGAAACGGTTGAATTTAAAATTCATTATACGCAAACAATTAGGATAATCACCCCACGATTCTGACCCTTGTGAGAAATTAAAGCAAATATAAGCTGGTTCAAAAAGTGTAAGCATCGGACTTCCGGGTCGGCGCCATCGCCGAATGGCGGACTCCCTCCGAGCTCCGGAGGGAGCCTGCACGGCAGGGGCTGGGTCCTACCGCACCGGCGATGCGGGGACCCTTAAAAACCACGGCCACGGGGGCCGTGGACATGGAGACTCGGCTGGCACCGTTAGCGCCCTCCCGACTCGTGAAGGAGCCTTTTTAAAGGCTAAGGATCGGGTGCCGGGGAGAAGCGTGGTGTTTTGAGTCCTCTGCCATCCCTGCCGTGCGAAGCCGCATGCCATCCGGCGGAGAGCGCTGGCTTTTTCCTTTGAAAATTTGGACCTAAAAGAACAACCCGTAAGTAATTGGAATCTGGACTAAAAAGAGGGACAAAATTTTAAAAATTTCGGAGCGAGCGGGGGAGGCGCAAAAAAGGAAGTCAGCCACCCCCTCCATTGTAGAAGGGTCAAAACAAAGGATTTGATAACTAAGATCGGAATAACATCATTTTGGCAAGTTTGGAACCTCACGAGTGAAGAATATGAGATTGAGCTGGAGGAGGAAAGTAGAATTTGGACTTAAAAACACCCCCCCCCCTGGAACCCCGGGAGCGATCGATGACGGTGTTTGGAGAGGAGAAAGGCAAGTTTTGACAGCTGTCAAAGAGCTGTCAAAGCAGAAAAACAAGATAGAGACTATGTCACAAGGACTTTGCAGGTTATATTTGTTATAAATTGGACACAAATTGCTTTAAATAAGGATTACAAAGTTACTAGGGCTAATGGATGTGATCTGGAAGAGAACTCAGTTTTTGCAATCCACCTAGAGGAGCCGAGGGATATCACAAGTGGTTTTAGTTGGAAATTTGAACAGAATTTTTTATCTCCTGGGAAACTGCAGAAATGGAACATTATTATGACTACAGAGGCCAGTATACCGAAGAAGACAATGGAATCATCCGTTGTGGAATGAAAGGAACTTGACGTAATGTTTTGTTTCTGAGCAACAAGCCTCTGCAAAGGAACTAACTTTTGGAATTAGGACATTTGTGCAGGAAAACAGGGACAGAAAGAAATAGAAAGAGGAGTGTGGCCAATAAGAACAACAAAACAACAAGAATTGGACTAAGTCGAAAGTGGGGACATTTGGGACATCCAGATTTGACAAGCTTAAGGATTATAATTTGGAGTTTTTCACTCCTGGATATAAAAATCTGGATGGAAAAAATGGGCCTTTCTTTGAGACAGAATCCTTTCATGATTGGACATGCGAAACTAAAGAGGACTGGCAAAGGACTATGACTTAGAGAGACGTGGAAATATCGGACATTGAGGAATATTGGGAACGCAACCGGGAAAAGGGGGGGTGGGAAATGTGGAACCCAAAGGGCGTAAACTATGTTTTATTTAGGCTATATACATCTACATGGTATTCTAAAGTGGGGAACTCGTGGAGGGACTAAGCCGATTTTAGGGGAATGGAAAATAATTTTTTTTATAAAAAAAAAAAAAAATTTTGGGTTAAGGATAACAAGTTTGAAGTGAGGAGAAGAACTTGTTGAGATTATCTGTTTATTTGAGAGATTTGGAATACAAGGGGGGGAGGGAAGGGGAAGTCCTGAAAGGATGTAATTGGAAAAAGATTTGAAATTGGATGTTTTATTAATTTGTAATTAATTGGAAAACTTTAATAAATATTATTTAAAAAAAAAAAAAAAACAAAAAGTGTAAGCATCACAGGGGGATTTTGGATATCGTTGGGGTTGATCTTATTAGTTATGGTGAAGTTCTTACTAATGGGTATGCCATGCAACATTAGGCCCGAGCGTCGCGTGTGTGGTGGTATATGCATGCATAACCAACAATTAGAGACCTTCAGGAGAGTGGCAAACCTAATCATATCCTTTACATAGATGTTCTTCTCCCACATCCTATGGTATTCCTCCCTCCTGGAGGTTTTGTTCATTAGGCCTGTCCCTTGTTGTGGACCTAGGCCTGTATTACCTTCTCCCAAAGTTAGACTAACAAAGAACATCAGGAGAATCATTAAGGGAATGGAAGTGGAAGGCCGCCTTTTTCCACAAATCCTATGGCGCTCGTGCAAGCAAAAATATAACAGCATCCATATAATCAAGGCAGTACATGTCACCCCTATCCACCATGCCTGATGGTTCCAAGGTTCCTCCCACCATTCCTTAATCATGATAAGGGTCTGGGGAAGGATTTGGCCTGCCTGGGCGTTCGGGGCGATCAGGATAAAAGGGGTCGTGGAAACCTCCAAGGATCAAATCCTATAGTATGCAAATAGAACCCTTCTAGTCCTGCGGGGTGACTATATCCTTGGTGGGTGGAGGGCAAACACAAGCCCCACGGGGAAGGAACCCAAGGTTGGTAGATTACCACACACCCACAAGAGTAGGTGGCAGCATTGACACGGCCAGCACTTGGTGTCAAAATACCCATGGGCGCTTCCTCACACCAAATAATACACACTAGAGTTCTTTCGGAATTTAAAACATTATCAGGTGGTGTTACTCGAACTGCAGGCACGTTGGGAGCGCTGCCGGCGGGCGCTCCTCCCATTCACTTCTTCAGCCGTGCCTAGAGGTCCGGAGTGATACCAGCAGAGCGGTCGTCCGCTGGGCGCCTGAAGATGGTCAGCCAGAGGGGGTCCTCGGGATGTGGGGACACAGTCCAATCAGAGACTACTTTCTTCACTCGAGTGTGGTGGACCCAAGGGGTAACGCCAGCAACCTTCACAGCAGTGGGTGTAGAGAGGAGAACAGTGTAGGGTCCCTTCCAGCACGGTTGCAGCAGGATTTGGGCCCAGTCTTTCACCCACACTTCATCACCTGGGTTGAACTGGTGCAAGGACTCGACTAAAATGCAAGGAGTCCGAGCTTGGGCCCACCTATTGAGAGAGAGAAAAACTTGGGAGAGTGACTGTACATAATTATTCAACTCCACATCTTGAACAGGGATAGGTGAAAGCATGCGCACATAAGGAACCGGTCTTCCAAACATCACTTCAAAGGGTGACAAGTGAGTACGTTTCGATGGGAGACTACGGACTCTAAGCAAAGTCAAGGGCAACATGGACACCCAATTAGACCCTGTTTCTTGGGTCAATTTGGACAGTTGATTTTTCAAAGTCCTATTCATTCTTTTCACCTTCCCAGAACTTTGGGGTCTATATGCAGTATGTAATTTCCAGTTTATTTGCATTATTTTTGCTAATTCCTGTAAAACTGAATGCACGAACGCTGGGCCATTATCTGATCCTATAGAGCGGGGCAAACCATAGCGGGGAATGATTTCCCGCAGCAGACATCTAGTGACTTCAGGTGACCGCTCAGTCTTAGTGGGCCATGCCTCAACCCATCCTGTGTACGTACATACTGCCACAAGCAAATAATGATACAATCCACATCGAGGTAATTCAGTAAAGTCCACAACAAGGTCCTCCATGGGTGCCGTCCCACTGTGCTGAACTCCTGGTGGAGCCAAGTGTCCAGTTCTAGGGTTGTTCCTTTGGCACAACATGCATTTCCTGGAAGCTTGGGCAGCCAGTTGGTAAAGGTTGGCCACATAAAAACACTTTTCCAGCTGCTTGGTCGTGGCATCAGGTCCCACATGGGTGGACTCATGGTACCGCTGAATTACTTGCCGGGATAATGATCCTGGGATCCATATCCGGTCATCAGGGGTGAGATACCATCCTTCTTTAGAGAGCCTTAGCTCCTCAGCGTCTGCGGTAGCCACCTCATGGGCAGAGTACCTTGGTTTCAAGGTGCTATCCAGAATTTCTTCTGGTACCAGAGCCCTAATGAAAGGTGTTGGGGATGAACCCCGGGCTGCTTCCTTTGCTACCCGGTCAGCCAGGCGGTTTCCCCTGGCCTCTTCACTAGGTCCAGTTTTGTGTCCATAACAGTGTATCACTGCCACTGCTTCAGGTTCCCAGACAGCGTCCAGAAGGTCTAAGAGCGCCTGAGGGTGCGCCACTTGACCCCCTCTGGAGGTGAGCAGACCTCTTTCCTTCCACAGTGCCCCGTGGGCATGCAGGGTGAGGAAAGCGTACTTTGAGTCAGTATAAATATTGATCTTTTCCCCTTTTGCTAGGCACAGGGCTCTGGTAAGTGCCGTTATTTCAGCCAGTTGGGCTGAGGTTCCCAGTGGGAGTGAACTGGCCTCGACCATGTTGTTTTCAAGGGCTACCACTGCATATCCTGCCTTTCGCTGTCCAGCCTCAACAAAGCTGCTTCCATCCACAAACCATGAAGGCCAATGTGGGTTTGCCTCATCCTTAAGGTCAGGCCTGCTGGAATACACTTCATCCATGACCTCTACACAATCATGGGTCGGTCCCTCACCTTCTCCTACCGGTAATAAGGTAGCTGGGTTAAGGGCTGTGGTAACCTGAAACTTCAGGCGTGGATGTAATAACAGCATCTGGCACTTCCTCATTTTTGCTTGTGATAGGAAATAGGTGCCTTTCATGTCAAGTAAGGCTGGGACTGCGTGTGGAGTCACACAAGTGGTGTCTTGTCCGAACGTGAATTTATCTGCCTTTGTGAGTAGGGTGGCCGCTGCCACAACCGCTCTCATACAGGGGGGCAACCCTTGTTCTGGTGAGGTTAGCCTCTCTGACAGGTATGCAACGGGTTGCTGCCAATTTCCCAGCTTCTGGCATAAAACTCCCTTGGCTACCCCCTGGTCTTCATCTATGAACAGGGTAAAAGGCTTCTCGGGGTTTGGGATGCCAAGCGCTGGGGCTTGTTGTAATGCCACTTTGAGATCCTGAAAAGCCTGCTGCTGTTCCCTGCCCCATATAAAAGGATCCTTCTCTGTTCCCCTAGTTGACTCATGCAGGGGCCGAGCAATGCTGCTGTAGTTAGGTATCCATATCCTACAGAACCCTGCGGATCCCAGAAAACCACGTAGCTCCCTGTGGTTCTTTGGTTCTGGTATTTGGATAATAACCTGTTTTCTTTCCTCCCTTAGAGTTCGCTGTTGGTGAGAGATGTCAAAACCAAGGTATTTTACAGTTGGTTGACATATCTGCGCCTTCTTCTTGGATACCCGGTATCCAGCCTCGGCCAGGTGGTTTAACAAGTCCTTGGTGGCTTTCATGCATGTTGTTTTGTCCAAACACGCCAATAAAAGGTCATCTGAGTACTGCAGTAAGACCCTAGTTGGGGAGGTGGGGAAGTTAGCCAAATCTGAGGCCAATGCCACCCCAAAAAGGGTTGGGGAATTCTTGAACCCCTGTGGGAGTCTAGTCCAGGTGTATTGAACTTTAGTGCCAGTCCCTGGGTCAGTCCATTGAAATGCGAATAAAGGCTGACTTTCTTCTGCTAATCTGCAGCAGAAAAATGCATCTTTTAAATCCAGCACTGTGAAGCACCGAGCTGTTGGTGGAATAAGGCTCAATAATGTGTATGGGTTTGGCACATTTGGATGGAGCGTTTCCACGGCCTGATTCACCAGCCTCAAATCCTGGACTGGTCTGTATGCTCCTCCCTCCTTCTTTACAGGGAGTAAGGGGGTGTTCCACTGTGACTGGCATGGTTTCAGAATGCCATACTGAAGAAGCCGAGCTAGATGGGTCCATACTCCCTCTGCTGCCGCCCTCGGGATAGGATATTGGTTCACAGCTACTGGGTTGGCAAATGGCTTTGGCTTTACAATTATTGGAGGTATATTTTTGGCCATGCCGGGGGGGTTGTCCTCTGCCCACACTTCAGGGTTTACCTCATTGAGGAGTTCATCAGGGACAATTCCCTCTTCTTCTTCTACCATCATGAGGCGCCAATGTTCCCTCAATGGTACCTCTAGGGCCCACTCTCCGATGGGCCCAGTGGACATGGCAACTTCCCCAGATGGGTTGAAGAAAATTTGAGCTTGTAGTTTTGCCAATAAGTCTCAGCCCAGCAATGGGATGGGGCATTCCGGAATGTACAAGAATTTATGTTGTACTACCTGGCCTCCTAATTTACAAGTTACAGGCTGTAGAAAGGGGGCTTTTTGTGATTTCCCAGTTGCCCCAATTACACTGATTGTTTTGGTGGTAGGCTTAGTCATGGGGATTGGGACGACAGAGTAAGCCGCTCCTGTGTCCACTAAAAAAGGCATCATTTGGTTCCCTGCTTGTATCTTGACCATGGGCTCACGGGAACCTATATCAGCTGGGCCCGGTCTGTCCTAATAAGTCTCTTCATCTTCCCTCAGGCTCATGGCTCCCGGCTGCCGCTGCGGTGGTGGCATCCATGGAGGCCCTTGGCCTCTTCCTCTACCCCTCCCTTGATTCCCAGGAGCCCAGGGTCTTGGACCTGGGCCTGGTGTAGCCTGGGCGGGTTCAGATATCCTAGCTCCTCGTCCCCTGGCTTCTTGTTGTGCTTGCGGGCACTCCCGTTTCCAGTGCCCTTCCTGCCGGCAGATCGCGCATTGGTTCCGTCCCAAGCGATTTCGCCCTCCTCCCCGGGTTGCTTCTCCTCCCAAAGGACCGCTAGTCCGTAGCGCCATTAACTTCCTAGCTTGGTATTTCTCTTTCTTTTTCTGAGCTTCCTCCTCTCTCTGGTTATAAGTAGTCTGTGCTATTTCTAACATCCACTCCAAAGAATGTCCCATGAACCCTTCATTCTTCTGGATTTTTCGGCGAATATCGGAAGCTGCCTGGGCTACGAAGGCGGCCTTCAAAATGGGGGCATTTGCTCCGTCATCTGGGTCCAGGGGAGTATACTGTCTATATGCCTCTTTCAGTCTTTCTAAATATGCTCCAGGTGGCTCTTCAGGCTTCTGAATTACTTCCCTAACTCTCATCAAATTAGTAGGCTTCCGGGAGGCCCGCCTCATCCCAGTCAATACATGTTGGCGGTACGTATTTAAAGAATTTTGGCCTCCCACTTCTTGGTAATCCCAGTTAGGGGTTTCTCGGGGTTAGGCAATATTTATGGCCACCTCACCCAGGTTTTGAGCCCGCAAATGCGCTCTTGCCTCAGTGTGGACTCTCCTAGTTTCTTCTGTAGTTAGTAGTGAGTCCAGGAGGTATTGTACATCATCATAAGTGGGATTATAGGTTTTAAAAATCCCTTCAAACAATTTTATAATTTTCGCTGGGTTCTCCTCAAAAGAGGGGTTCTGATTGCGCCAATTACATATGAAATATACTCAGAGTCGCAAAGTGATTTCATGCTCTTTATTCAGCTCATAGTGGTGAGGAGGAATGAATGAATGTCCCCTCAAAGTATCTGCTTTATATACATTATTTACACAATGGGCTGCACATGATTGGCTAATTCTGGAATTCTACTGTAAGCCAATCAGGTTGTGGATTCACTTATCTCTGGAGCATGATTGGGTGGTTCCTGCCAACCAATCATATTGCTGCATTGTTCTAAGACCAATCAGACTGCTGCATTCTGAATCCTATTGTTCTGGGACCAATCAGACTGCTGCCTTTTGGAGCCTATTGTTCTAGGACCAATCAGACTGCTGCAGTTTGGATCCTATTCAACTCAGTACATAACACCCCTCCCCTCTAAGTTCCAGTCCTGCCCGGGAGGTCGCATTCATAGTCCTCGAGGTACGCCGGCGGCCTACGTGTGCGTTGTGGCCTGGGGTGTTCCCTGGTCCGGGGTTCAGGTTCTGGCTCGTGTTCCAAGGATGCTGGCTGTGATGGGGCTGTTTGGTCTGGCGCAACCGGCTCGCTCAGTCGTGGTTCTGGTTCCGGTGTCCTTTCGGCCTCACGGGTCCTCTCTGTATTTACTGATTCTGCCTCTCCTGCTTGCCCCTGCTGCTCTATGGGCCTCACTGCCCCACTGTTCCCTTGGGACTCCTCTGACCTGTCCTCTTCCTCCTGGTTTTCTCCCGGGAATCGTCGCCGTATCTGGTCGCAGTGGCGGCGCCAGCATTGCCCCCCATCCGTTAGCACCTCATACGACACGGGGCCAGTGACCCTGGTGACTGTGGCAGGTACCCATGCTGGGCCTGCCCCAAAATTCTTTGCGTACACTGGGTCCTGGGCCTTGAAGGTCCGGGGGTTCCTGCCTTCCCCCACCACTACCTCATCCTGAGCTCTATCGGGATGAAGGCGGTCCAATCTGATTGCAAGGCGCCGACCCATTAGTAGTTCAGCGGGGCTCCGGCCAGTTGTTGAGCTGGGGGTGCTGTGCTGTGCTAAGAGGAATGTGGCAAGGCGGTACTCCCAATCCCCTTGCGTCATGCGGCGAAGGGTGTCCTTGGTGGTCCGCACCATGCGTTCTGCTTGGCCATTGGTGGCAGGGTGGAATGGCGCCGAACGGATGTGGCGGATGGCGTTCTGCGCTGTGAAGGTTTGGAATTCTCCTGACGTAAATGCAGTCCCATTGTCTGAGACGAGAGTGTCAGGGAGCCCGTGGGTTGCAAAGAGCCTGCGTAGTACCCGGATGGCTGCGGATGTAGAAGTGGACGGTACCAGTGCAACTTCCAGCCATTTGGTGTAGGAGTCCACCACTATGAAGAATGTTTTCCCCTGAAAGGGGCCAGCGAAGTCCACATGTAGGCGTGACCATGGTGCTCGGGCAGACTCCCAGGACTGGACTGGGGCCCTTGGGGGATCTGGGCGGGATTCTTGGCAGGCCTGGCAGTGTTTGACCCAGGCCTCTATCTCTCCGTCGATCCCTGGCCACCACACATAACTCCTGGCCAGGGCCTTCATTCTTACTACCCCTGGGTGTGTCTCATGTAGGGCTGTGAGGACCCTTTTGCGGAGGGGCTGGGGAACAACAACCCTGCTTCCCCATAACAGGCACCCCTTGTGGGCTGACAGTTCATGTTTGCGGGTTGTGTAGCCGGCGAATTCTGGCCCGGGGCTGCTGCTGGGCCATCCCCTCCACACCCAGTCCAGGACCCGGGAGATGACCCTATCTTTCTTGGAATGGTGTGCAACTTCTTGTGCCTGAATGGGGCGGTCAGGAAGCAGCTCCAGGCTCATAACCTCTTGTGCAGGTGCTGGGTCGGGGCCTGTTTCTGGTAGTGGTAGCCTGCTGAGGGCGTCCGCATGGCCCATCGCCTTCCCCGGGCGGTGAATCAGTGCATACTGGTAGCTGGCAAGGAAAATTGACCACCTGAGGACACGAGGAGACAGCACTTGGGGGGTCTGCTTTTCAGGAGCAAACAAGCCAAGCAACGGCTTGTGGTCAGTCACCACGGTGAAGGGCCGCCCGTACAAGAAATCATGGAATTTTTTTACTCCCTTCACGATTGCGAGCCCCTCCTTGTCTATTTGCGAGTAGTTCCGCTCGGTTGCGTTGAGTGTCTGGGAAAAGTATGCTACCGGTACCTCTCTCCCATCCGGGAGTTGGTGTCCCAGGACAGCGCCAATGCCATAGGGCGAGGCGTCGCATGCTAGCACCACCGGCAGCCTCTCGTCGAAGTGTGCCAAGACCGAGTTTGAGACAAGCAGGTCCTTGACTGCCTGGAATGCAGCCTCCTGGCGCTGGCCCCACACCCAAGGGGCCCGCTTGTCCAGGAGTCTGTGTAGGGGCTCCGCTACCGCCGCTTTGTGGGGAAGGAAGGAATGGTAAAAGTTCAATAGTCCCAAGAAGGCCTGAAGTTCAGTCTTGCTCTTGGGTGCTGGGGCATCACAAATGGCCCGTACCTTGTCCCCAGTTGGGTGGACCCCTTCTGCGTCCACCATAAATCCCAGAAAGTCCACCTGAGGCACTCCTAGTAGACATTTTTCCCGCTTCACCTTGAGACCCGCCATCTGGAAACGGTGCAGAACGGTGCGGAGGCGGTCCTCAAACTCCTCTGGTGTGGGCCCGGCAATCAACACATCATCGAAGAAGGGGGTGACGCCAGGAATCCCTTTAAGGAGCGAGTCTATTAGATTCTGGAATATGCCTGGTGCCACACTGACACCGAATTGCAGCCGCTTTACCCTGAACGCCCCTCTGTGCGTCACAATTGTCTGTGCCTCTGCTGTGGCCTCATCTACTGGAAGCTGTTGATATGCTTGGGCCAAGTCCAGCTTGCCAAAAATTTTCGACCCAGCCAGGGTGGCAAGGACATGGCTGACCACTGGCACTGGGTATGCATGGGCCGTGAGGGCCTTGTTTATGGTACATTTGTAGTCTGCGCAGATGCGGACTGAACCATTAGGCTTGACGGGTGTGACGATTGGGGTTTCCCAGGGGGCATTAGGCACCGGCTCCAGCACTCCTTGCTCCACAAGTCGGTCCAATTCCTCGTCTATACGGGGTTTCAGGGCGAACGGGACCCGGCGGGCCTTTAGCCTGACCGGTCGTACTGCGGGGTCAAGCTGTAGAGCAATGGGGGGGCCCGTATACTGTCCCAATTTCCCATCGAAAACCTCTGGAAATTCCTTGCATATGGCATCCGCGTCCACTTGTAAGGTAGTGTGGTTCACCCCGGTGATGGCTAGTCCCAGTGGTCCAAACCATGCCAATCCCAGTAAGCTAATGTAGGGGCCCTTGACCACAAGCAAGTCCAGTTGCCGCGTTCGCCCTCGGTATTGCACCCTGAAGGTCCCCACCCCCATTGTGGGGACCTTACGTTTCTGGAAGTCCCGGAGGGTGAATGGGGCCGGCCTGAGTTTGGGACCCCCAGTAGGACACAGTTTCCTTAAGGTCCTTGCCGAGATTATGGATAGATTTGAACCCGTGTCAAGCTCCATGCGGCATGGGGCCCCCTCTATCCGTACCTCTACATAAATTTTCTCTATGTTGGGGTAGGGCAACTGGTATACCTGGACGTCCGTGAGCTCCGTCGAGTTGCCTTGGTGCGTTGGGCCCCGGGACCTGGGGCTCTTGGATTGGTCATCTGATGCCTGGCGTCGGGTGGGCCGAGCCCGACACACCCGGGCGATGTGTCCCAATTTTCTGCACTGCCTGCACTCTACGTTGCGGAAACGGCAGGTCCTCCTCTCGTGACTTTCCCCGCAGCTTGCGCAGTTCCCTCCTTCTCGTCGAGGCAGCTGTGGTATGTGGGCTGCTTGAGTGTGCTGCTGTACTCGGTGCACTTCCTCCCTGTCAGCTCCTGAGTCGTCGGTGAGGTCTTCGTGGTGAACCCTCGATTGGGATGGCAGGCTCGGCCGTGCCTCTTGTGTCGACCTCTTGGCAGCTTCCGTTGCCAGGGCCTCTTCCAGAGCGACCTGGAACGTTAGGTCCTTCTTAGCGTAGAGGCGTTGTTGCAGCTTCTCATCCTTCAGGCCACCGACGAGGCGGTCCCGAAGCATGTTCTCCAGCTCTGAGAAGTTGCAAAACCGGGCGGCTTGGCGGAGAGAGGTCACAAACCCAGTTATGGTTTCCCCAGGGGCTTGCCGCTTTGCGTAGAAGGCATTTCGACGAGCCACCACTGAGGGCTGTGGCGAAAAGTGCCCCTTAAGCTGTTCCATTATTGTTTTGTATGGAACAGTAGCGACATCTTCAGGCGCAAGGAGAGCCCGGGCAATTTCAAATGTCTCCTCTCCGCAGATGCTGAAGAATATCGCCCTCTTCTTGGCATCTTCTTCATCGGTGACCCCTTTGGCTTCTAGGAGGAAGGTAAAACGGGAGGCGTACGCTTCCCAGTCTCCCGTTGCTGGGTTGAACGGCGAGAAGCTTCTGTCGGTTGCCATTCTGAGTTCCTTGTGTCCCGGAGCTGAAGCCTGGATACACGGTGCGAGGCAGCGGTGCGGCAGGTGGCGGTGCTGCGGTGCTGTGTGTGGCAGTCAGCTCAGCGGGATCCCACCTTCGTCGCCAGTGAAATATACTCAGAGTCGCAAAGTGATTTCATGCTCTTTATTCAGCTCATAGTGGTGAGGAGGAATGAATGAATGTCCCCTCAAAGTATCTGCTTTATATACATTATTTACACAATGGGCTGCACATGATTGGCTAATTCTGGAATTCTACTGTAAGCCAATCAGGTTGTGGATTCACTTATCTCTGGAGCATGATTGGGTGGTTCCTGCCAACCAATCATATTGCTGCATTGTTCTAAGACCAATCAGACTGCTGCATTCTGAATCCTATTGTTCTGGGACCAATCAGACTGCTGCCTTTTGGAGCCTATTGTTCTAGGACCAATCAGACTGCTGCAGTTTGGATCCTATTCAACTCAGTACATAACAACATACATCTGCACTTGAGAAAGGCACATGTTGGACGGTATATGTTCGTGGCGCTGGCGCCCCGTTCACCCCCGGGGGTCCCGGTGGGTCATAAACCCGGCGCAGGGGGGCTATCTTCTCTGCTCTCTCCTTTTGTTTCTTGGCTGCCTTATGCAGGGCAGCTCTATCCCAAGCCTGTTCCCAATGTCTCTGTTTCTTCTTCCATTGGTCCCTTTTACACTCTGCGGCACTCACTAAGTGCCCACTAACGTCTATTTCTTCCTTAAAGTCATTTACAAAATCTCTAACTCTTTTCCTTTCTTCTTCAGTCCACCTCTTTCCACCCTTTGTCAACTTTCCAATAGTCTGTCTAAACTCCTCATCCTCTCCCTTTTCCTCATCTGATTCATCATCTTTGGCCGCCCCTGGCACTGGCGGTGCCGTTGGTGGGGCATATGGGGGAGGAGGTCTCAATACACCTTCTTCTTCCGGGTCCTGTAAGACCGAGGGTTTTGGCTTCGTTCTGACCGCACACAGGCAGGCGCCCTGGTCTATTCTACTGCGGCAGGATTCCAGCCACGAGGGATTTTTTTCCACATTAGTTTTCCAGGTGGAAATATAAGGAATCTGGTCCGGGTGAACATTAACTATATTTTGCCACAGGGGGTCTATTAACTGCAGGTCGAGAGTGCCCTCTGATGGCCAGCCAGTTCCGTGCATGGGCCAAACTACTTCACATAAAGTTCTGAGTCTCTCTTTCTGCAACTTAAAACCCCAATAGTCATGTTTTGTAGCTGTTCTCCAGTTATCCAGTAAATACTGCAAAGGGGTACATTTACTGCCTCCAGATCCCATGTCTAACAGAATACTCCGCTCCTATACGGGACTTCTCTTCAAACACACCGGTTTTGCTACAGACTGTGGCTTGGACGAGCTCGCGCTGCCAAGAAACTCACAATCCTACACACGCTTGGCCAAGGGGACGCTAAACCCTGGCCTCTCATATACATTCATCCTTTCACACCACACACAACACAGGCTCCCCTCTGTCCTCCCCTCCTACCCTCCTGGCGGCACTTTACTGCCACGGCCAGGTGAGGTTGATCAAGCCTCTAGCCCCTTTCCCTTAGGGCTCACCTTTATCCCGTTGTGGGTCCCTTTCCTCGGCCGTCCTTTTTCTCCCTCGACCGGATGTCTCCACTTCGGGACGGTGTGGCTGGCTCCCCCTACAAACTGGCAGGGTGCGCGCTTGGAGCTGCGAGCGCCAGCCCAAGCTGTTCACCGCGGTCGAGCCTGGCCTCCGGTCCAATGGGTTTGGGCAAATCCCGGACGAGCCCCCAAATCTGAAGCCTTAATTACTTGGGATCCATTTGCCCGCTTACCCAGGACGTAGAGGTGGCAAAGAAGCACCAGGGATTCAGTTGCTTCGGAGAAAAAGTTTATTGTGATCTGCGCAGAGGCCACCAGCGGAATTATTTCCAAAGGCTGGGGGGGGTCTAAAACACATAAGCAAGCAGTTTTTATACCCTCGCAGCACCTCCCAACCACCCCACCACCAGTAACTTATCATATCATATTCCCCCCTTTGCCTTATGGCCTCATTGGGTGTTGCCAGAGCATTTTGGCAGTGCACTCCTTTTGCTTATCAGTCAAGCCTGCATATCTTATTTGCTCCAGATGCATTTCTCCTCCTGCTCTCCGGGCGTTGCCTTCCAACTGTCAATGCACCCCCCTGCCCACTCCCTTCAAACTCACTGCAAACACCTCCCTCATTCTCTTAGAATGGCTGTGGTGCTCACTGGAGAGATGCTGGAACTATGATCCCTCTAGTTTGGTATGGAAGAAAGCCCTGGATTTGACTCTAGCCCATGGCTCTCCAGCAAAGGATGGAGAGGAAATTACTCCCTCTTTGCAGATGAACCCAACATGCTCAGTCGGGCCCCTCTGTCCAGCCTTCATCCAAAATGAACATGTCACACACACCCCTGCAATTCCACCAGGCACAATGCACTGGCAGATCCCTAAAGGATGCCCTCAACCCAAAAATTCTTTGGTACATCTAATGTTTGTATCCTCCTTTCTTACCTGCCCAGACTCAATGCTCAAAGAGGGAACAATCCAGACCACTCCTCAAATGCCAATTACTGTACTGGATTACCTCAACACGCTCTGTGCCTCTGAAAAGTGCTCAGAAACTTTAACTGGCTCAAGGAGCTGCAGCGAGACTCCTGGCCAGGTGAAAGCCACCTGAAATACCTTATTCCATCAAATGAAACTGCCCAGGTTCTGAGAGCTTTGGGTGAGGCCCTTCTCTCAATCCTGCCACCCTCACAGGCACACTTGGTACGGACGCGGGAAAGGGCCTTCTTGGTGGTGGCTCCTCCCAAACTCTGGAACTCCCTTCCTGGAGAAGCTAGACTCGCTTCCTCTTTGTCCTTTCATTGGCAGGTGAAAACAGGCTTTTAGGAATGGAGCTGCTTTAATGAGGGGGCTGGCGCCATGTTGTTTCAATTATTTATATGCTTTTAATAGATTTTTAAATATAATTCTATCAATGTTTAATTGTTTTTAAATTATTGGTGTGTCCCCCTTACACTCTTAGCTTTTCTTAGTTTTTATCTGTCAGGGGAAAAGGCGGCGTATAAATTAATATATAGCAGCAGCAGCAGCATCTAATTCTTCCCTGTAAGGTGGAAAGAGGAATCCCTTCCCAAAAAATTCCAGTTTGGGCCCTTCCAACAGGTAAAAGAGGTTAAAAAAAAGAGAAAGGAGGAGGAGCTTGAAAGAGAATTGGGGCTTGTAAATAATAATAAAAATAAAAATATACCCCTCCCTCCCCGGCCAGGACCGGCCTCAGAGTGGCTAACATCAAGATATTTAATACGTTAAAAACATAAAGTCAAGCAATCAATTAAAATGCAGCTTAAAATCAGATTAAGATCAAAATAAAATCTGATGGCAACCCACGAATTATAACTATAGGGGATGAGGACATTAAGCGTTCACCAGGCCCAGCTGTTAGTGCTGGTCTTATATGGGCCAGTCGGAAGAGTTAGGGAGTCCACTTACATGCAGGGTCTTATAGAAGGATCTTACGAAAGGAGGATCTTATAAAAGGAGGGGGTCAGACTGGGCCCCAACCAAAGCCATGGCGGAACAGCTCCATCTTGCAGGCCCTGTGGAAAGATGTCAAATCCCGCAGGGCCCTGATCTCTTGCAGCAGAGCGTTCCACCAGGAAATGCATTTATTCCCCATCCCTCTCCTTAGGTTCCAAAACCAGACATGATTGCGCTTGTTCAGTGTGGCTTCTTCTCTGAAGACCCACAAAAAACGAGGAACATGCGTGAGGCTCCGGCTCAATCCCCTAACTTAGAATATGCACCCTTTTACGACAACTGCAAAGTACCAAAACGGAGCTGAAATCAGCTAAGGCAGAAAATATCGCCCCCTGGAAGAAAATGCGGCAGAAGACAAAGCCTGTATATTTATATATATCTGTATATATTTTACGATGCAAATGGAAGACTCGGGCTTGCAGCCTACTGAATTATTTCCGTTTCTGCCTGGCAGAAATCTAAAACCTCTCGGCATTTTTTATTCAGCCTCTCAATTATTCCCGTTCCTTCTCCGTCATGCCGAAAAGGGAGTGGCAGCAGAGGGAAAGAAAAGCGAGGGGGGTCAGCATCGAGAGATGCTTTGGGGGAAGGTTTGGGGGGGGGGCTTTTTCAACCCCCACCCCCAACATGAGGGAGAACCCCTCTTCCTGCTTGAGAAGCTGCAGGGAGACTTAAAGTTCAGGTCAGGCAATGTTAACAAACTACCAGAGATTCCACCTGGAATCTTATTTAAGACAATAAAGTTGGGGAGGGGAGAGAGAGACCCCAAATATTCCACCTGGTATTTTTGGCAGGAAAACATCCACTGCCTTTTTGACAGCCCTGTTTACTTCTTCCAGAGAAGGTTCTTCAAAACTGCCTGTGTTTAATGGGCCGGGGGGGGGGGGGAGGAACTGTTTGTTTTTAAGGGCTTGTTTTTAAATTTTATTTTCTTAGGACCGTAGAGCAGCCAACCTCCCGCATTTGCTCAGGAAAGGAATAATGCCTTTTAAGCAAATCCTGGTTGGTTGCACACACGTACATACGCGCAAGTGGCAATTTAAGAAGAAATACCTGTCAGTGTCGGAATATATTTACTGCGCATTAGCTTTGAAGAACTGCAGGATGTGTTTCTTCCCCTTACCAAGTTTTGCCTTATGTAGAATGTAGCACATGAACTGAGGATAAGCGGACGGCAAGAAGGCTGCGCCAATGAATTCATCTTCTCCTGGCGATATATATATATATATATATATGCTGACAGAAGCAAGAATTCCTCTCTAACGGGAGGGGGCAAGGGGGGAGATACGGCACCATCAAAGTGAAACCTTTGACAGCTGCCAAGGAATCCCAGCCGATTGCCTCCTTTGCATCAAAAGGAAGGAAGGAAGGAAGGAAGGAAGGAAGGAAGGAAGGAAGGAAGAAAGAAAGAAAGAAAGAAAGAAAGAAAGAAAGAAAGAAAGAAAGAAAGAAAGAAAGAAAGATATTAGCCTGTACGCAGGGTAGCTGCAGAGAGCTGTTTCAAGCCACTGTTACAGACTAGGAAACATGGACTCCATTGCTAGGGCAGGGGTCAAGAACCATTTATTATTATTATTATTATTATTATTATTATTATTATTATTATTATGCCGCTCATCCGACCGGGTTGCTCCAGCCACTCTGGGCAGCTCCCAACAAATTTTTAAAAGCACGATAAAACACCAAACATTAAAAACTTCCCTGAACAGGGCTGCCTTCAGACATCTTCTAAAAGTTGTGTAGTTGTTTATCCTCTTGACATCTGATGGGAGAGCGTTCCACAGGGTGGATGCCACTACCAAGAAGGCCCTCTGCCTGGCTCCCTGTAACCTCATTTCTTACAGTGAGTGAACCGCCAGAAGGTTCTCGGAGCTGGACCTCAGTGTCCGGGCAGAATGATGGGGGTGGAGACGCTCCTTCAGGTATACTGGACCGAGGCCATTTAGGGTTTTAAAGGTCAGCACCAACAGTTTGAATTGTGCTCAGCCTGAGGGGCACATTCCCATCAACAAGTGTGAATTTCATCTTTCCAGGGAGGATACAGAGGGATGTGCAGAAGCTAGCCTAGGACTGACTCAGCAATACATCTGCAAATAAAACATTTTGAATGTGTTGTAAAGTACAATATACAATTCTGGCACTAGATGGTGACTGTGAGCTATAGCAATTTCAATCCATTTTTCAAAACTTTTTTTTTTTTTAAAAAAAAGCATTTTCACAATGTTTTAAAAAATGTGTATAGATTCCACCCTAGTGTGCATGCAGGGGATTAAGAAGCCAAAAGCCTAGAAGGCAAATGCAGCCCCTTAGCGACTGTCCCTAAGCCACACCCCTCGCCAGCCCAGCTTTGTACCTTCCTGAAGGGTTTTTGCCTGGCTGAACCATGTCCATGACCTCTGGCCATGCATCCTGCTTACCTGACAGAGGATAGAAAGGGGTGTGTGAGTGAATAAACCTGCCTGCTGCACAAAATTAAAACGCACACTTATTGCTTGCTTCATTTTTGCTTTTAGCCCTGCTAAAATGGCATGTAGCCAATGAAGTGACAAAGTTCCCTGGCTCCTCTAAATAAATAAATTGTGGGACGAAGAACTATATCATCCCTGGGGTCCATGGGCTGTGTGGTACAGCAATAAAATCGCTAGCACGTTTGCAAAGCTAAGCAGGGTGTGGTGTGGTTTCATATTGGATGGGAGACTGCATGTTGAGATTCCTGCATTGCAGGGGGTTGGACTAGATGACTCTCAGGGTCCCTGCTATGATCTAGTCCAGCATCCTATTCTCACAGTGACCCACCAAACGCGTGTGAGAAGCCTGCAAGCAGGACATGAGGCTATGAATCCCTTCCAGCTCTACAATTTTGTGATCTCAGAAATCCATATCCCAACTTTCGGAGCATCCCTAAACATCGCAGGCTTAGTCCATGCTGTAGCTGTGACTCCGGTTTTATTCAAGAAACAATAAAGCTGGTTCCGGTTTCAAACCCGGTCCACAGCATCAGACTACGCAGTCTCCCTGGGGTGGAGAGTTTCGCCTGCGGATGTGCTGCGCGAAGGAGCGCAGTTCCTTGTCCTGTGGCATCTTGGCCATCTGGAAGGGATATGGAAATAAGACTTTGGCTGCGTTCCCCCTCCCCCATCCGCTTCCCTCTACAAAAGTTTGCAAAAGCAGACTCCACACAAGAAGGGACACACAATCCAAAGTGGCTCATAAGCAGTGCAAAAGGGGAACAGCTGTGTGTGCATACATCTGTACACACACACACACACACACACACACCATGTGAACACACATAAAGCCTCACATTTTGATCTGGCTTTTGCAGAAATCAGATGAAGGGTCAACTGCTATAACACTCAAGTGGTCCACGTAGATGCTTTCTGAACTGTAATTTTGGAATATATTATTAGGGTTAGGATGGCCAGGTCAGCACTGGGGCTCCTGCAGTTTTAACAGTTCGTGGGGAGAGAGGGGATTTCAGCGGATGTAACTTGGAGGACAAGCTGAAATCCTTTCCGCTACACGGCTATTAATGGTGCAAAAACCCCGTCCTCTTAGTTAAACGATGGACTTGGCTCCCACAGGAGACAGCGATAGCCATCAACCTAAGTGGTCTGTTTCGTGCTGCATTTTAGGCTGTGAACTGCCCTGAGCACTGCTTTTTTTCAGCAGGAGTGCAGTTTCGGCACCTTTCAGGTGGGCACCATTGCAGGCCAACATTCACCCCACCTTCTTGCTTTTACGTGCTTCTGAGAAGCCCAAAGTGACAATTTCAAGTCAAAACAGAAGCTGACCAGCATGTATAAGTCAACACATTTTCAGATCTAGGATTCCACCTAGCTCCTGGGCCACTCCTGGATGCGATTGGTCAAGCTACGGAGCAGAACCAATTTGTATTTCCCACATAGCGGTGGCAGGCTTTCAGCTTCCCACCCAAGCCTCTATCATTGCACATGTGTGCATTTGCCCTTCCGAGCTGCCCTAGCCATCTACCTGAATCTAAGAGACCAAGGGAGGTGGGGGGTGCATTTATTTGACCTGCACCAGAATCAGGGGCGACCCCCCCCCCCAACCAGCTTGGGAGACGGCTTGCTGTAGCTTTTAGCACCTTTGCAGGCAGTGAATGCAGCTGTTGTTAAACCAGCATCTGTTCAGATGACTTAAAGTAACAACTTCATAGTGAGTTCTGGCACCTTTTTTATTTTTTAAAAAAAGCACTGTCCCTGAGATCTTCTGATGCAGGGCAGTATACAAATGTAATAAATGATGATGATGATGATGATGATGATGATGATGATGATGATGATGATGAATATTCAACAAATTCACAGAAGAGAAGATTATCGAAGGCTACTAGCCAGGATGGAGGGAGATGCTTCTGAATACCAGTTTCTGGAAACTGTAGGAGAGGAGAGTTGTTCTTGTGCTCAGATCCTGCTTGCTGGTTGCTGGACTAGATGGGTAATTGGTGCGATCCAGCAGGCTCTTCTTATCTTCTTCCATTCTTCGCCTGCTGTGATATTTTCACCTGTCTCTTGTTACGGCCAGTACAAACAAATTGCCTTCCCACTCATACCAGGGCAAAGGGCAAGACTGGCCATTTCTCAGCCCGGAAAACTGATTTGTGCAAAGTTTACAAACAGGAAAGAGGCAACTACTTGAGCATCAGGCAATTTGCAGCCCTAGTCTGCCACCACACCCACCTGGTTGCGCCGTCGGGCGCAGGGGGCCATGCTCCGAGCTTAAGTAATGAAGGGAGGTTATGGTTCAAAGTATTTCTGCTATTGTTAATGAGCCTCTTACTCCAGAAGAACAGCCTGGCCTCCCTTCCCTTTCAAATGCAAATGCTCCCCTTGTGAGATGCTTTTGCTCACAGAGTCTCTGAGTGCTGACTTTTAATCAATCGAGTGGAGGGGGGCAAATAATACACGCAGGCATGCTAACGGGGAAAAAGAGCCTCTGAGGACTGGGCTTCCTCTAAATAAATCAATGGTGGGAGGAAGAACACATGCAGATTGGTTTAGTCACAGCAAAGGAACCCATTTGTTTAACTAGATATTCAGTTTTGATATATACAAAGGATGCAATTGGGATGGAGTTGCCTCCTGCTAAAGCACGGCTCAATAATTCACGGGCAGAACTTGGCAAAAGGTTCGTTTTGGACGTCCTCCCACATCCTACCCAGGGTTTTTTGCACACTCCATGCTCCCCTGATGACATCATCCAAATGTGCAGTCTGCTTGTTAAGAATACAACGGAGACCTCTGAGACTCTCAGCGTTCTCCACTTTCTGCTGAAATACAAGTTCCTAGTCCTTAGGAGGCTTTAAATTTTTGCGGGTTGGGTCTGTTGAAATCTAAGTAGCTGGGAGTGGAATGACAAATCAGACTTAAAGACAGTCTAGGAAGGTGGGAAGGAACCTGCCCTGCTGTGTCCACAGTTGGCATCCATCTGTCTTGAGATACACTGGAGTAGGCCTCCAAGAGTGAAGTCAAACTGCTATGTTAGCAGCCCACAAGTGACCACCCTGGGGTGCAAGCCTGGGTAGTGTGTACAGAGATCCTGAACTGCCCAGCCGACAAGACTCCCCTTTTGGCCTCACTGATGGGATCCAAAGGAAAGCAGAGCAAAACGTTTGGCACCAACCTGGCTGCAGGAATTGCTGGAAGGAGCCACACAAGGTGCCATCCTTCTGCCTTAGGCAGTGGCGTAGCGTGGGTTGTCAGCACCCGGGGCAAGGCAAGTAATTTGCACCCCCTAACCCGTGGATTTGCACCCCCTAACCCGTGGATTTGCGCCCCCTAACCCATGGATTTGCACCCCCTCACCCTAAACCCCAGATGTTGCGCCCGGTGCGGCCGGGCCCCCCTGTACCCCCCACGCTACGCCACTGGCCTTAGGCACTCCACTCCACATTTGTGTAAGGTTTACTCCTTAGACTTTTATTCTCCTGAAGATATCCTGCAAGGCAGTGGAGATTTAGGATCAGAGTTTTCCTTCTCCTAGATGAGCTCCCTTCCCATCTGCCCCTCACTTCCCTCTACCACACACACAGAAACTGCCTTCTTGACCGTTGGACCCACTACTGGTCTCATCCCCTCAATCCTCTGGAGAGTGTCCTCACACAAAGGAGAATTCCCTAACTGAAAGACCTACACTGGCTCCCAGTACGTTTCCAAGCACAATTCAAAGTGTTGGTGCTGACCTTTAAAGCCCTAAACGGCCTCGGTCCAGCATAAAGTGGTACCTCGGGTTAAGAGCTTGATTCATTCTGGAGGTCTGTTCTTAACCTGAAACTGTTCTTAACCTGAAGCACCACTTTAGCTAATGGGGCCTCCTGCTGCTGCTGCCACGCCGCCGGAGCCTGATTTCTGTTCTCATCCTGAAGCAAAGTTCTTAACCCGAAGTACTATTTCTGGGTTAGCAGAGTCTGTAACCTGAAGCGTATGTAACCTGAAGCATATGTAACCTGAGGTACCCCTGTACCTGAAGGAACGTCTTCACCCCCATTGTTCTGCCCGGACACCGAGGTCCAGCACCAAGGGCTTTCTGGTAGTTCCCTCCCTGCGAGAAGCCAAGTTACAGGGAACCAGGCAGAGGGCCTTCTCAGTAGTGGCACCCACCCTGTGGAATGCCCTCCCACCAGATGTCAAAGAGAAAAACAAGGAACAGATTTTTAGAAGACATCTGAAGGCAGCCCTGTTCAGGGAAGCTTTTGATGTTTAATAGACTATTGTATTTTCATATTCTGTTGAAAGTCACCCAGAGTGGCTGGGGAAACCCGGCCAGATGGGTGGGGTATAAATAAAAAATTACTACTACTACTACTACTACTACTACTACTACTACTACTACTACTAAGTCACTGAGGGTTTGAGACCCATTGGCTACCCTCAGCTGGTTTAGCCGGCCAGTTGAAGTTGTTACCTAGGGTGTGGTCACTGGCACATGTTGACAGTGAATAAGAGCCACAGGTGAGAGCTGAGTGGAGGGTGGGGACCAAAGGCACAAACTACCATAGAAGGAGCATGGCATGTGCCCCACCAGAGGCACTACCCCTCCCCTAACACCCCATACACCATGAATCAGTTCAGTTAGCATCTTGATACAAACCTACCTAATTTGCACTTCCTGAAACAATGCATGGACTAAAACTGCAACCATCCTCCTACGTTGACACCTCTATGAATTTCACAACGAAGCTCTCCAACCCAGAAATGTCAACATAGCTGCATACATTCAGCAGCGTTGTGCATAAAAAACACGTACATTGCATTAGACGGGACTGCATATGAAAATGTTATTATTAGCCAAAGTTGCATAAAATAATGTGTATGCTAGGAGAGACGTATACCAAAATGCTGGTGGGTTTCCACGAATAAAATAAAAAATGTCAGATTTTAAAAATGGACAGGTTCGCCCACCCCAGTTCCCAGCCTACTCTGTCACCTCTCTCGTTCAGCATTCTGTTCTCACAATGGCCAACCAGATAACTCTGGGAAGCGGGGCCTGCGTGGGCCATATAGCCTCCAAGGATTGAGGGGAAACAGAGTCAACATGGCTAGTAGCTATCAAGATAGCTGCATCCTACATGCATCTGTTGAACCCAAGCCATGGACATCCTGTGGGATCAAAATTCCAATGTTTTAACCAATGTGTGGGAAAGTATTTAAATCTGTCTGTCCTGTATCTTCAAACATGCAGCTTCAGTGGATGTCCACAATTTCTAGTGCTATGAGAGAGGAAGTTGGTGGTGGGGGAGGAAATCTCTATCCATATTCTTCATGCTGTGCATAACTTGATAAACTTGTATCAGTCTTATAAACTTGGCTGGAGAAAGAGGCTTTTTTTCCCAGGTGGTTTGTGAAAGATTGCTCCCTGTTTGACAATGTATACTATCTTCACATTTCATCTCTGGAAAACGGGTTTGGCAGGTGCAATGAATGAAATCGGGTCTTTGTGAGGTTATCAATAGTTTGCATTGCTAGATGACATACAAGCCACCTCAGCCTGATTTAAAAGTGACCTCGTTTGTTTGGAATACCAAAAGACAAAACATTATTATGTATAGGAATTCTATGTGAAATTCGTGGACGCTTAACGAGAGCTGTGGGGTATGAATTTCAGATTTTCTACTGCAAGGTATAAACCAGTTAAGCTTGTCCATGAGTGCAGTGAGTTTGCTTTCACACCTAAGCATCAGCTGTTATTTTTAGACCAGTCGACAGCTGTCTCTGTCCATTAACACCCTGCATTTTCCTATCCATATGTTGGGTTGAGCCAAAGCCCACCTTTTGTCAAAGGTTCCAGTGAGCCTACATGGATTTAAAATGAAGAGCTCAGACAGATTTGCAAAAAGAAACCCATCATTGTTGTGGCATAGGATCATAGAATTGTGGAGTTGAAGGGACCACGGGGGTCATCTAGTCCAACCCGCTGCAATGCAGGAATCTCAACTGAAGCATCCATCACAGATGGCCATCCAATCTCTGCTTTAAAACATCCAAATGAAGGAGAGTCCACAACCTCCCGAGGGAGTCCGTTCCACTGTCGAACAGCTCTTACTGCCAGAAAGTTCCCCCTGAAGTTTAGTCAGAATCTCCTTCCTTGTAATTTGAAGCCACTGGTTCGAGTCCTACCCTCCAGAGCAGGAGAAAACAAGCTTGCTCTATCTTCCATATGTGAGAGCCCTTGAGATATTTGAAGATGGCTATCATGATGATAGAAGAAGGCTGATTGCCGAAGAATTGATGCTTTTGAATTATGGTGCTGGAGAAGACTCTTGAGAGTCCCATGGACTGCAAGAAGATCAAACCTATCCATTCTGAAGGAAATCAACCCTGAGTGCTCACTGGAAGGACAGATCCTGAAGCTGAGACTCCAATACTTTGGAAGAGAAGACTGCCAGCAAAAGACCCTGGTGTTGGGAAAGATTGAGGGCACAAGGAGAAGGGGATGACAGAGGACGAGATGGTTGGACAGTGTTCTCGAAGCTACCAACATGTGTTTGACCAAACTGCGGGAGGCAGTGGAAGACAGGAGTGCCTGGCGTGCTCTGGTCCAGGGGGTCACGAAGAGTCAGACATGACTAGACTAGACAACAACAAATCATCATGATGATGATGGTGATGAATTACCCACCCTTCACGCGAAGTTCCCAGAGCAGACACAATATTAGAAACAATTTGAAAACAACTTGCAATCACAAAAAGATAGGTCCTAAAAATATGTACCAGGTGAAGAGATGCATCTCAGAAGCTGCATCATGTTATCTCGGACAACCTCTGAAGGATTCTGGGTAAAAAGATGACCAGCTGCTATAAACACTTTCTCTCCGGTGTCATCAACCCAGCCAGCCCCGAGTGAGGCGATGAGGTCACTCGCACGCGTGTATCGCTTAGCAACCTGAACTTTCCCCCTGCTTCCAAGGCTGCACTGTGGGTTGGGGAATAGTAACTTGCAGAGCGTCATGCACAAATAACTCTGGTAAATCGAAGAGATTTGCGGCAGAATTTATTGGCCACTGAAGATGGCCAGTGCGTATTTCTCTCCATCTGGGAAGTATGTGAGAAAATGGAACATTGTCTGTTCATATTTCCACCACAGGCCAAGTTTTGCAAACCCCAAAGAGGGCAATTTGGGTTCCCCTTACCCCTGACCTTGTTGCTTGACCCCCTGATTAAAATAAAGCCCATGAAATCACGGCTGATATTTTAATGAAATAAAAATTGGCCTGATGCTTTCGCAACCACTGTGTTTGGTTGAGGGCAATTGCGGAGAGAAGGAGAAAGGAGAATTAGGATGCATTCCTATAGGCTAGACGATAGTTTTGACAGTGGGATTCACAGCTGGTGCAAAACTGGACACAAATGCTCGCTGGTGGCTCCTTGTCAAACTTCTCATTGCTCTATTGTGGGGCTTATTTACTCTTCCAAAAAATTTATCAAGACTTGGATAAAGGGTTGGAGGGAACCTTTATCAAATTTGCAAATGGCACAAAATGGCGATGGATCGCAAACACCTAGGAAGAGCATAATTAAATTTAAAACAACCTAGAACGGGAAACTGGGTGGAAACTGACAAAATCAAATTCAACAGAGACAAATGCAAAGTTTTGCATTTAGGTGGTGGAGGGGATGAAATGCACAGATATAGGATGGGAAACATCTGGCTTAGCAACAGTTCCTGTAAAACAGATCTCAGGATTGTAGTCTGTCACAGACTGAACGTCAACCAGAGTTTGTTATGTGGCTGCAAATAAAAAGGCCAAGACAAGTTTTACTTTGCAGTAACAGGACCGTCGTTTCCAAGTTATCGGGAAGCAATAGTTTCACTTTGTTCTGCACTAGTCAGTCCTCTTCTGGAGTCCTGTTCCAGGCCCCATCTGTACTGTACAGTTAAAGTGGCATTATACCTAGAAGCTGAGCAGTCACACCCTGGGAAATGGCTGCATAAGGGCCAGTTGCATATTACCTGCATTTCAGAGGGTTGGACTAGATCAGGATTTCCCAAACTTGGGTCTCCAGCTGTTGCTGCACTACAACTCCCATCATCCCTAGCTAGCAGGACCATTGGTCAGGGATGATGAGAACTGTAGTCCAAAAACAGCTGGAGACCCAAGTTTGGGGAACCAGATGATCCTCAGGTTGCTTCCAACTGGATGGTTCTATTCTATGTGCAAAAGGGGGGAAATTCAGGGCATAAAGCTGGGGTGTGAAATCTGTGCCCCTCCAGATGCTGCTGGACTACAAATCCCATCATCCCTGTCCATTGGCCATGCCGGCTGGGGCTGGTGAGAGTTGGCATCTGTAAAGTTAAATGTGATTATGCCTTTTATGGCAGCTCCCGTATTTAGTTTAGGAGGCCGGGTCGAAGCAAGAAACAGAGCTAGAAGCCAGAGCGAGAAAGCAGCTGAAGGACAGAAGACCTGCTGTTCAAAGCCCTTTAATAAAAAGTATTTCTTGTTCAACTTCTCCAACGGGCTCATCATTCAACAGGGAACATTACAGCGGCCAACAACATTTGGGGGCCTGCAGGCTTGCCCACCACTGTGATGAGCTATTAAGGGAAGGAAACACAAATGAAACCGAGCAGAAGTTGAAGTGACCAGCAAATCCACGGCGTGAGGCCGAGGAAACAGAATAAAAAATGGAATTCCTCCCGCTGGTTTCGTACCACACAGTGCCCCTTAATGAAGGTCTGTCACAAAGTGCCAATTGTTCCTAAACTTTGAGAAACAGGCTGTCGTCTCCAGACCCAAACTCCTGACATCTGGAAAGACGATCACAAAGCTACGACCTGTGCCCGAGGGATGCCAGTGCCTCAATTTTGGTGCATAAAATGCCTGCATCCTCTCAAAGAAGAGCAGCGTGGAAAGGGGGAGGAAAGAGAAGCAAAGGTGCATTACCTCAGAAATGGTCCCTCGACCTACTGAGGTACCAGACACCAAAACCCTCCGGGTTCCTTGGAATGAGGCCTGCTCCCTCCTGCTTTATTGCCAAAGTGACACGTGAGCCTAAATTGCCTCAGAAGCTGCTCCGTTCCGAACTCCTCATGCAGAGCTGGTAATGGAGCCTTTTGTAGCTCTTGGCAGCAGAAAATAAAGTTTACTCACGGAGCAAAAATTTCTCCATGCTGTTAAGCGCAGAGAAATCAGCTCACGATTCGTCGGCTAATGTTTTCACAGCCCTTTTCCGCCGTCGTTCTTCTTTTTTTCCGCGGAGCCGCGGAGCGTGATACGGTCGATAAGTGTTTTCTAATGTTTATTTTCTTATTTATGGTGTGAAAGTACTTGGGGGCCGCTGCCTCGCTGATCTTGCGATAGCATTAATTGCTCTGTGTGGGAGCCATGATGGAGCGGCTTGAGAATGGGCGTAAACCTCAGAGACTCGCCATTCCTCGTCTACGAGAGGGTGGCCAGTTTCCTCTCAAGGATCGGCGCCGGGATTTTACCGGTTTCATAAAATGGCGGGTCCGCGTTGCCAGCAAAAATGGACGTCACAGAACTTTAAGAAAGGTCTTTGAGGAACATTGTCAATCGATGGAACTTGCTCCTACCTAGATGACTTTCAAAGAAGACTAGACAATTCATGGAGGAAGAAAGGGCTCTCGATGGCTGCTATTAATTTATCACAACCACCCCACTTTCCAGAGTCTTCTGAAACTCATGGTTGTAGGGCAAGGCCGGGCTATCATCTTTGCCTATTTGGGAGCGATATCTAAGCAAAGGAAACTCTTGTTTCCAGGAAAAAGCTTGTTTCATCTTGGGGGCATTTGACTCAGTTCTGTCTCTGACTCATGACTGGAGAGCTTTGTTCTGTTTTGTTTTCTACATGCGTACTATTTCTCGTTTCTTCTTCTTCTTTGTGTCTTACCTCACTCTGTGCACTTGTAATTTTGTACCGTTTATTTTTCAATGAAGAATATAAAATAACATTTTTTTTAAAAAAAACACCTCCGGCCAGCCATTACTTTACCAGTGACTACCAGTCAGTCAAATTTACCGTATATCTCCATGTATAAGACCAGGGATTTTTTAATTAAAATGTCATGTTGAAATCTTGAGCTTGTTTTATACATGGGTAGTGCATTGGGGGGACATGTTATATGTAGCTTCTGGGAGCTGGAGAGCGTCCGCAGCTATTGGGTGTGCTATTGGTGTTTGATCTCCCTAAAAAAAGTGCTCAACAACTCTGAATAATCCTCCCAAAAAAAAAAAGCTCAAAAACTCTGGGCATTTCCCCCCATTTTCTTAATTTGGAGTCCCCCAAAATAGGGGATGTCTTATACATGGGGGCGTGTTATACACGAAAAAATACAGTATTTGTTAGAAACCATCACAGAAATGCAAATATATAAACAATGGGCGGGGAGAACTTACATAAGTTCACCTTTACAGGCAAACGTACCAAATTTGCAATTTCCAAAACAGGATGTAAACTGACACAGCCATTCATCAGAATTTGCACTTCCTTGAATTTTGCAGCTAAGGAACATGCAAAAAAAGTGTACGCACTAGGATAAAGTCTGCATGCAGTGGTGAAATGAACCAGAAAAGAATGCATTATCTTAGGGAAAACTGCTTTCCACCAATGAGTCTAACAGTCAAAACTGCATACCAAAATGTGTTTATTGGGAGAAATGTGAACTCAAAACACTGATGAGTTTTCTTGTGAATTGTTATATTAAAAAAAACAAAACCCACAAAAATTGCAAATTACCGTAGAAATATGAAGAAGTAAAATTTAAGACTGGAAGAATGAGAGGACAAGAGTAACCCAAACTGAAATAATCCATCCATCCCTAAAATTATAATAGGTGGGCCCCAGAAATTCTGTCTGAATTTCCTAGACTCCACAAGGCTCTCTACTGTACAAGTAACGAAGGTCATAGTAATCTCAACTCCCCAACGAGGTGGTATATAGCATCCTCTGCCTTTAAGATTCTTTTTTAGGAAAGTTAATCTCACAAGCAGTGTATGGAGAAGAAGTTTGGGGTTGGAGCAAGGCTGTCAGGCTGGAAACCATTCAGAATTTCTCTCCGAACCTCCCCCACGGCACTCCCGATGTCATGGTGAGTCACTGCCCTCCCATTGCTAAACCACATGCCATATTGCAATTATCGAACCATCGCAGGTGGGTGGGAAACCCAGCAGCCCGGACCCATCACTTCATCTCGCAACAGCAAATTTCACAAGTTAATTATGTGTTGTGTGAAGACATTGTTTGCTTTGGGAACCGTCTCTAGATAAGCAAGGGCCAAGGCCGTAATTTTTATTGCTGGGCTGGATGTTCAGGAAAAGATGTTCCTCTGGGAAAAGAGGGGGCAAAGTTTCCTCTCCTCTTCTGGGGAGAGGTGAATATTGGGGCAGGGGGGGGTCAATACTCAATGGCACTCTTGCAGCCTTCATTGGGTCACTATTTCTGTTGTCCCCTGACAGCCCAGGACGGAGCTGTGTCATGATGCAGTCTTCTTCCAGGACGTGGTGGGAAAATGTAGATAGTTTCTGCTAGGCTGAGGAGCCAAAGAGAAAGACTGGTGACTTGCAAGCCCTCCTGCTTTAAAAAAAAAAAAACCCTCAAAACAGTTCCAGCCTTCATATGGGGCTGTAAAAATGAGGAGAAGCATTGTTTTCACTTTTTTATATTTTTTATGTACACCCAAGATGACTAGACAATTTTTGCAATGTCCTGGGCTATAAACAACTATCTGGCTTTTAGAAGACATCTGAAGGCAGCCCTGTTTAGGGAAGTTTTTAATGTTTGATGTTTTATCGTGTTTCTAATATTCTGTTGGGAGCCAACCAAAGTGGCTTGGGAAACCCAGCCAGATGGGCGGGGTGTAAATAAATTATTATTGTTGTTGTTGTTGTTGTTGTTGTTGTTGTTGTTGTTGTTATACCTCATGTTATGTTTGCTTCAGGTTACGTCTTTTCAGGTTGTGTCCCACAGCGACCCGGAAGTAACAGAACAGGTTACTTCCAGGTTTTGCCGCTCGCACATTCGCAGGCGTACAAAATGACGTCATGCACAGAAGCGGTGAATCGCGACCCGCGCTGCTGGTTTGATCCCCAGTAGCCAATCCCCAATCCTGCTCTTGAGGGTAGGACTCGAACCAAGGAGATTCTGACTCAACATCTGGAAGAACTTTCTGACAGTAAGAGCTGTTCGACAGGAGAACGGTCTCCCTCGGGAGGTGGTGAGAGGTCCTTCTTCCTGTGGACTCTCCTTCCCTGGAGGTTTTTAAGCAGAGGTTGGATGGCCATCTGTCAGAGATGTTTACCTGAGATTCCTGCATTGCAGGGGGTTGGACTAGATGACCCTTGGAGTCCCTTCCAATTCTACGATTCTATGATCTCCAGGAGGGACTGGGAAAGACTTGCTCTCTTAAACTACGGAGAGCTTCTCAGTATAAGGTGCTTTTGCTTTTTTTAATACCCTAACATGAACCTTTGTGATGTCCCCAGCAGTAGATAAAGGGAATGTTCTTGCATACTGGTTTAGATTTACCTTTTTTTAAAAAAAAAATAGAGCTATGTCTGCCACTCTGGGCTCCTTTGGGCGAGATATAAATCAAATAAATAAATAAAACACATGTTATGAACCAGCTTGAAAGGACACGGAATAAGCCACAGCATGTTATGCTGCTGGCTGCATCCCTGAATCATAGCTGTCAACTTTTCCCTTTTCTTGCGAGGAATCCTATTCGGAATAAGGGAATTTCCCTTAAAAAATGGGAAACATTGACAGCTATGGCCTGAATGCCTAGTTAGGAGACAGAGTCCCATCAAATCTGGTGGAGCTCATTTCCCGAGTCAACATGCTTAGGGACTAGGCCACAGGCCCTCGTCCCTGAATCACTGCGTGTCCTAATTAACATCTCCTAAAGGATGGGGTCCGTGAAGTTTGCAGGGGAGCCATAAGAGGCCTTTTCCCAAACCAGCGGAGGACCATCTCTGTGCGACGGAGGATGAGGGTGCAGGGCAACCCCGCAGCTCCTTGTGAAAATTTTTTGAAAGGCGTTAAAAAATAAACACCGTCCTGAAAAAGCTAAAAAACATTTTTCAGATGCCTGCCTGCCTCTCTCTCTCTCTCTCTCTCTCTCTCTCTCTCTCTCTCTCTCTCTCCCTGAAGAGTGATAAAGACCTCTTGACAGGGTGAGGCTCTGTTTATTTTGGTTTGTGTTGTGTTTGCTGCCTTAACCCCCTCAGCTGTTGGAAAGATGCCTTGACAGCCTGCTTGTTTTTACTGGACTCTCTCGCAGTTTCGAGCATCGCCAAGCCGATCGGGGAGCAGTTCTGGCTGATTGCAGCCAGGGGCTTGGCCGGGCTCTCTCAGAAAGCCCTCCCTTCTTATTGCAGTCTGACTTCGGGACTCGTAGACCCCAGAATTGGGACGCTTGCCATCGCTCGCAGCTGTTTCAAATCACCACTTTCTCTTCATTTCACCACACAAAGGCAGAGTTCGGACATTTCCTCTCTCTCTCCAACCCCTCACCCCACCCCCGCCTGCCCGCCCCGGTTTTCTTCTGCTTGCTGAAATGTGACTCTAATTAAATGATAACGAGGCTCTGACATTTTCTAATTGTAATCCAAGCCCATAAAAAGGCATCGCTATGGAAAGCGATTTGAGGGATCGATAAGGGAGAGCAGGGGGGGAATCATACGCGTTCTCTCCAAAGACCTGGTGTGCATATGGCCTAAGTCTAAAAAGGATATGAGGCTAGATCATAAAGCTGTGGAGTTGGAAGGGACCCCGAGGGTCATCTAGACCAACCCCCTGCAATGCAGGAATCTCAACTATAGCATCCAGGACAGATTGGCACCCAACCTCTGCTTAAAAACCTCCATGTGTACATAAAGTCTCTATCTTGTTGTTGTTGTTTAGTCGTGTCCGACTCTTCATGACCCCATGGACCAGAGCACGCCAGGCACTCCTGTCTTCCACTGCCTCCCGCAGTTTGGTCAAACACATGCTGGTAGCTTCGAGAACACTATCCAACCATCTCGTCCTCCCCTTCTCCTTGTGCCCTCCATCTTTCCCAGCATCAGGGTCTTTTCCAGGGAGTCTTCTCATGAGTCTTCTCATGAGGTGGCCAGAGTATTGGAGTCTCAGCTTCAGGATCTGTCCTTCCAGTGAGCACTCAGGGCTGATTTCCTTAAGAATGGATAGGTTTGATCTTCTTGCGGTCCATGGGACTCTCAAGAGTCTAGAGCATAGTTAAATGGCCAGCAGGACTTTTCTAGATGTCTGTAGCATCTGCTTTGCATCCAGAAGGTTACAGATTTGATCCCCTGCATCTCAGGGACCTCAAGGACGACCTCTCCTCATATGAACCAATCCAGACCCTGCAATCATCACCTGATGGCCTTCTTCAGGTGCCTCCTCCAGGACAGGTTCAGAGGCTGGCAACACAAAAACAGGCCTTTTCTGCAGTGGTTCCCTGTTTGTCGAATGCTCTCCCCAGGTAAGATGACCTGATGTCATCATTACACATCTTCAGGTGCCAGGCAAAACCATTCCTTTTTAACCCGGCCTTTGGCTTTTAACTATCTGTGGCCTTTTGGGGTGAGTGGGACGCTTTAATGTACTTTCCTAGTTTTAATAGATTGTTGCACGCCAACCTAATCTCTGAGGGGTGCAAGATTCATAGGGTTCCAGATGTTTGCCCAGGGTTCATGTTTCATTTTGGGAATGAGGCACAGTGAAGACTGTGGTGCATTTAGAATATATGGTTTATTCACACATACAGTGGTACCTCAGGTTACATACGCTTCAGGTTACAGACTCCGCTAACCCAGAAATAGTACCTTGGGTTAAGAACTTTGCTTCAGGATGAGAACAGAAATTGTGCTCCGGCGGCGCGGCAGCAGCAGGAGGCCCCATTAGCTAAAGTGGTGCTTCAGGTTAAGAACAGTTTCAGGTTAAGAACGGACCTCTGGAATGAATTAAGTTCTTAACCCAAGATACCACTGTATATACGATCTGAAGCTATGACGGAAGGCTTCACAGCATCAACATCCCAAGAGGGGCTCGCTTCTCCCATATCTACAGCCCTGGATCCAAACAGAAATCAAACTTTGTGCTCTACCTCTCTGGCTTTCCAGACTGCAGCTTTGCTTCTAGGTCACATCACATACCCTTTCAACTCTAAACTCTGACTTTCGTCCTTCTCACTGTGAGTTAAGGGAGGGGCCCCACCTCCCACCCAACTGACATCTCACACAAAGCCCCCTCTCTCCTTTGCTTTCTTAATGGCTCATCACCTTCCCTTTCTCCTCTCAATGGCCCATCGCCCAGGCGATCACTTGACCATAGGACAAAAAACCCTGCCAGAAATCCTGGAAAGCCACTGCCTCCGTCAGTGTGGACAATACTGAGTTGGCTAGACCAGTGGTCTGATTCGCTACAAGGCAGTTTCCTATGTGCCTATGTGCTTCTCTAGGTCAGTATCTCCCAGAGGCAGACATACAAAAAAGACTTTCCTCTTCAGGGTAGTCACAGGTTGCAATGCTAATCTCAGCCACTGCTTTGCAGATATGTGAGGTTTTTTAAATAATGTAGTACAAATTCATATATGATATCACTACTATGATATAAGATCCACTGTCCTGTGATATCATATATGAGTTTGTACTACTAAGGAAGCCCAAGACGGCGAAACAAGGCTAACATTCCGGAAATCCTTGTCTTAGACTCTGTGAAAGGATTCTGTGGAATGGAACAACCTTTCGTGTGGATTGTTGGACTCTATGAACAGACAGGTGGAATAGACACTTTCACATATATGGACCTTATGCATAAACTGATTAGAGAATGAACTGATCCATTGGGTCTTCTATGTTTTTCATTGAAGTTTATGAGCTACTTCTGTTGAAATCTACAATTCGATACAATGAAAAGTATATATTATTTTTTCAAACATACAGCCGGTTATGTCTTGTGTGTTTATTAAATACTAAGGCCCATCTAGTCTTGGGCTGCCATATTTTGAAGAGCAAAAAAGAAGACACATTTGCCGACTTCTACATATACATATATTTTTATTGGTTTTCAAAAAAAGAAAGTGAGCATACATTAAAAAAAAAAATTACAAAATCCAATTAAAATCCAAATTACAAAAACACTCTGATGGTGTTTCCTGCTTGGCAGGGGGTTGGACTCGATGGCCCTTGTGGTCTCTTCCAACTCTATGATTCTATGATTCTATGAATTATCGAGATTGATCTGAATCTCCTGACTTCCCCCCGCCCCGCCCCCATCCCATCCATGGGTCCTTTTGATTCTATTCCAAATGCATATCAATACTTCTCCGATTTTTCATCTTCCTAAATTATCTATACATTCTGCTACGTTACTGGCGGAAATGACCGGCAGAATCCGAGACCAGGGAGAAGAGTTGGTGGAAGAAGATTGGAAGAAATTCAAAGACTATTTGCAGAAACATTGTAAAATTAATGAATGTTAAAATGATGTAGGATTGAAATGAGACGGCTTTAGCAACAAAGTTAAAAGAATATGTAAAAATGGATTGATAATTAGATGACAATATGAAGTTCAATATGTCAAGATACAAAATTAAGATAAAAACAAAGAGGGTAAGGATTTGCTGAATTAACCATGTGAATTGGAATACAAAAAGGGGAGGCGCGAGGAGGTCAGGAAAATAAGGTAAATGAAATATAAGATATGAAAAGATTGATTTGTTTTTAATGTTTTTTATTTTTCATCTTTTTTATGTATTCTGTATTTGTTAATTTGTTAATTTGTATTTTTGTATCTTTTTCTTTTCTTTTTTTCTCTTTTTTATTCTGTAACCTGTTCTGTCTATAAAATTTTAATAAATATCTTTTAAAATATATATATATACTGTATATACATTCTGCTACATTACAAGTGTGTTTAAAATCCTGCTAATGTTTTGACCTGTTTACAATGATTTTGTATATACATTATAAACATTTCCCATACTTTTTAAATTTTCTTGTCTTCTTGATTTCCAAGCTTCCCAGTTAATTTTTCCATTTCGGCATAGTCCATCAATTTGATTTGCCATTCTTCTTCGGTCGGTGCTGTCTCTTCCTTCCATCTCTGGGCTAGTAACATCTGAGCGGCTGTTGTAGCAGACATGAACAGTTTCCTCTGGTCTTTTGGAATCTCGGTACCTATAATTCCTTATCATCATCATCATCATCATCAATCTTTATTACGGTCCAGAGACCCAACAAATCATTACAAATCAATACACAATTCCTACAGCCTACTTCCAGGTTAATCAAGCATTTTGTTTAGAATATAGGGCTCATTTGTTCTTGCAACCACCGATAAAAACTTTGTCACTGCCAACGTTCTAGCATTTGTCCAGTCTTCCAGTAGGAACCTGACATAGTGATTTTCCCGGGAAAGGTACCAGCAAGGGTAGTATCAGTTCAGCCCTAGCCTGCTCTTATTTTGCACAATGAAACAAGATATGTTTTATGGAATCGATGTCTTGAGAACACGAGCAAAGTCTGTCCTGGTAGGGAACTCCTCTCAACCTGCCATCCAACACTGCAGGCTTCGGGTTTTTTGACAAAGGTTTTTTTAAACATTTTTTTCATTTCATTATATATCATTTCCCAGAACTTTTTAGTTACATTACAATTCCACCACATATGATAAAAGGTACCTTCTTTTTCTTTACATTTCCAACATATATTTGTACTTATTCTGTACATTTTTGCTAATTTTACCAGGGCTAAATACCACTGGAAAAACGCAGAAGAACCAATGGAGAAAAAAATTGAATATTATAATTTTAGAATATCTAACTGTGAAGATACACAGAATAAAAGGGTTTAAGGTCATTGAGAATGAGGAGGATTGGATTGAGAAGATACTGAATTATTTGGGTAGGTTTGAACAATTTGGGGCAATTAAAATGTTAAAAGTTAAATAGCCATGTCGCGGTAGGAGTGTTAAAGTATACAGAATTGTACATATGGTTGAATTGAATTTGTTATTATTAATTAAGTACAGTATACCCAATGTATCAGCCTCCCGGGGGGGTGTCACTGTTTGTGTTTTGGTTGTTGGTAAAAATTTAAAATAGTTTTTTTAAAAAAAATACCACCAGTATATCATTTTCATATAATTTTCTTTCAGTGAAGAACATGCCATAAATTTCAGATCTGTTTTCCATAGCCTCTCCCAATCTGTTATTTGTATATTATGTCCCACATCTTTCGCCCAGCCGACTTCTATTTATAACTAGGGTTCACTATGACGGCTCTCATTTTACATACCCGTGAAAAAGAGGACATGTGGTAACTCTGAGCATTCTGCTTTCATGGTGGCCAGCCAGAAGGCCATGTGAACCCTGAAAGCAGGATCTGGGTCCCACAATGGAGCTTTCCCTACTTGCAGCTCCCAGAAGCTGGTACAGTGGTACCTCAGGTTAAGTACTTAATTCGTTCCAGAGGTCCGTTCTTAACCTGAAACTGTTCTTAACTTGAAGCACCACTTTAGCTAATGGGGCCTCCCGCTGCCGCCTTGCCACCGGTGCACGATTTCTGTTCTCATCCTGAAGCAAAGTTCTTAACCTGAAGCACTATTTCTGGGTTAGTGGAGTCTGTAACCTGAGGTGTATGTAACCTGAAGCGTATGTAACCCGAGGTACCACTGTATTCAGGAGCATGCTGCTTTTGACAATGGAGGACGAAACATACCCACCTTGGCAAGTAAAGGTAAAGGACCCCATGATGGTTAAGTCCAGTCAAATTTGACTATGGGGTGCGGCATTCATCTCACTTCAGGCCAAGGGAGCTGATGTTTGGCTTTCTCCAGATGTTTTTGGCCTACAACTCCCAACATCCCTAATCCTCAGCCATGCTGGCCAGGGCTGATGGGACTTGTAGATTGGCAACATCTGGAGTGCCACAGGCTAGCGCCCAGCCTGGTGGCGAGATGGACCAGTAGTCTGAGTCGGTATAAATCAACGTCCCATGTTCCTATGACTCAGCAAACTATGTTGGGAAATAGGGCTTCAGGAATGCCCCACTCTGGCTCCCCTAGAACGAGCTGTTCATAATTATTTTGTGATTTAAAATAAATTAATAAAATTACAGGTTTTTATTTCATCATTTGACTAACAGTGTTATTTTATGTTCTGGATGCTAACTGATTCTGCTTAAATAAAGTAATAATAATAATAATAATAATAATAATAATAATAATAATAATAATAATTTATTTGTACCCCATCTCTTTAGGTTCGATTAAGTATTATGTGTGTGTATCAATTTACCCCAGAGATAGATGATAGATGATAGATGATAGATAGATAGATGATAGATAGATAGATAGATAGATAGATATAGATAGATAGATAGATAGATGATAGATAGATAGATAGATGATAGATAGATGATAGATAGATAGATAGATAGATATAGATGATATAGATAGATAGATAGATAGATAGATAGATAGATAGATATAGATGATAGATATAGATAGATAGATAGATAGATAGATAGATAGATAGATATAGATAGATAGATAGATAGATAGATAGATGATAGATAGATAGATAGATAGATGATAGATTGATAGATAGATAGATGATAGATATAGATAGATAGATAGATAGATAGATAGATAGATAGAGATAGATAGATAGATAGATAGATAGATAGATAGATAGATGATAGATAGATACATAGATGATAGATAGATAGATGATAGATAGATAGATAGATAGATAGATAGATAGATAGATAGATAGATAGATGATAGATAGATAGATAGATAGATAGATAGATAGATAGATAGATAGATGATAGATAGATACATAGATGATAGATAGATAGATAGATAGATAGATAGATAGATAGATAGATAGATAGAGATAGATAGATAGATAGATAGATAGATAGAGAGAGAGAGAGAGAGAGAGAGATAGATAGATAGATAGATAGATAGATAGATAGATAGATAGATGATAGATAGATGATAGATAGATAGATAGATAGATAGATAGATAGATAGAAGGAAGGGGGGGAGAGGAGAGAGTGTGAGAGCCTTCAAAATTTCCAGAAATTTTAACATTTCTACCCAGGAGGTAGGAAGCCAGGCAAGAAAGAGGCCGAACCGTTGCGTTTCCACACCTGTATCTGTTAATGCACAAGTCCCACGGCAAACATTAGCACGTCTCACTATATGGAGTTCAGACACTCCTTCTGGAAGATTTTCATTCCACAGAAGGAAACGACCGTCCTGGGACGAGTATTCTCCTCCGCCATTCTGTTGCTGCACAGTATTTAAAGGCAACCTCACACCTCTTGACACGAGGCCAGCTGACATTGTTAAACCAGAGAGCCTTTCTGCCTGCAGGACCATGAAGAAAGGGATGGTAAAGCATTTTGTTCTCAGCCACCGGCGGCCTCGGGCTGCGGAGGAAGTTTCTCGTGGCTGGTTTTGATGGGTCCCCCTTGACATAGCTCAGCATGAAATAGCTCGGCACGGCTGCCCCATCTCGGCTGTTTATCCATTACTATGCGATTCTGTCTGACAGTTACCCCGGGTTGGTGGAGCGCGCTAGCTGGCTGGACCACAAGTTACCTGAAAGTATTGCAGCTAAGCATCCAAGCCTCTCTCAAAATCAGCCAGGAAAACAAGAGAAAAGCCATTCAGAAATACTTTTTAAAAGTTTCTTTTTTCCATGTAAGGCTCCTGTAGTTTATAGTTGCATGACTAGCATTCGTTTTGTGTGGGGCGTCCCTTAGCCATCACTGCATCTCCAGGCCAGAGAATTCTTCACCTGTTAAACATCTGCCTGACCACGTCAAGCCAATGGGGCAGGAGGGGAAATGCATGAGCTGCCACTCTCTACGTCAGATCCTTGGTGCATCTAGTTTAAGCATTGCAGCACCAGATTTAGGGCGGTGTGGGTGGTTTCTCTGCATAAGGTTCTGAGCTGGGGGGGGGGGTGCAAAATAATAACAACAATTTTTAAAAACCTATATTTATACAGATTCCTAGCAAAAGGAGCAAGCCAGCAGTAAATCACCCAAAGCAAGTTGTAGTTAATTCTTTATTAGTTGTAGTTAATTCTTTATTAGCAAAAGCAGGATCTGCACAGCAATGTCAGACCTAAAGAGCGCAGCAACTCATCACTGACAGGTCTTACCCCCATAAAACAGAGAATGAAGGTCTCTGCCTCCCCACAGCCACCTTAGTCCCCTCCTCTCTAGGGTTTTCCCATGTAATCTGAGACTGCGCCTGCATGATGCTAACCTCCTCTGTCCTTTTCATGCCTCTTCTGGTCCTGGGAGACCAGGGGGGAAAGGAAAGTGTCACAGCAAATGTGGGAGACAGTTGTTTCAGTTCACCAGCCAGACTTACCTCTGCTTCTTGGCCTCTATCCTCTCCTGTTTCAGCTTCCAATTCTGGACTTCTCTCTGCCACAAACTCTCCCTGCTCACTAAGTCCTGTTACCTCTTCAGCTTCCAACATCTCATCCTCCCTGTCTTCTCCCTCTTCCCCCTCTGACCACTCATAGTTGTCCCACCACCACTTCCTAGGCTCTGAGCCTCCCTCCCTTGAGGGTTTCCCAACTGGTTCCTCCCACCATTCCTCTGCATCCCACCAATGATACCTACTGAAACGATCCATTTAAAAAGCAATTGTACCAAAAGGAAGTATTATGAAATACAATGGTGCCTCTGGTTATGTCCGCTTCATGTTACGTTCTTTCAGGTTACGCCCTGCGGCGACCCGGAAGTACCAGAAAGGGTTTTGCCGCTCACGCATTTGCAGACATGCAAAATGCTGTCACGCGCATGCGCAGAAGCAGTGAATCATGACCTGCACAGACGCGCCACTGCGGATTATGTTCTTTTCATGCTGCGAATGGGCATCCAGATTGGATCCCGTTCACAACCAGAGGTACCACTATATATATATATATATCTGAAGGGGATGGAAAATTTTGTCCTCACTCTGGATACCCTATTACCAAAGTCCGCCCCTGACTGCTGGGCTAGGTTTTAGGCTGACCTGACCCAGTAGGCTCTTCTGGCGTCCTCATGTTGCGCACGGATCTGGTTTTCACTCCCAACAAAGAAGTGAGAATCAGCAATTTCTGCTCCTGTTTCAATTTTTGTCAGTCTCCGTCTGAGAAGAGGCATCCCCTTTCCCCCGCATATTCATGCAGGAATGCCTCTCACCTGTGCAACGCCTAGGCATGCCACCCAAACACCAAGAACACCTCCTTATTGCCAGAGCTATTATTTTCGCTCATGCATGCAGCTCTAAACGAAGAACCGGTTAATTCAAACTAATGCAATTAATCTGCAGAGATTTTGAAAACGAAATGAGAAAGCCGGAAGCGGCCCTGCTGGAGACTTCCCATTGCCGTTTCGTCCTTTTAACAGCCAGCAATTTATTCGAACTACTTTGCAAGCAGCTACTACGCGGCGATGTAAATCACGGCAAGGAGACCTATTTCACGCTGTGCGCTGGCACAGCCGGCTACTCCCAGGCGAAAGCGAACTGCCAAAGTATATACCGGTTAAGATATCCCTCAGCTGGTGCTGGCGTGGGTGGCCCCACCGCCAAGGCAGGAAGAATTTAAAGATGCCAAACCAGCTGTGACTGGTGACTCTACCTGAGGTGGTGAGTTATGGTGCACAAACAGTTTTTCCCCCCATGCAGAGAGACTCGCCTCTCTTTTTTTGGTCTGGCTCACAAATGACTCCCAGCTCCCAGCTCCCACCATGATTTCTGGCCTCGGCTGAGTACTGTTTAACAATAATTGCAGACTGAAAAGGACAATTATTAGCAAACGGTTTGCTGCCCATTTTTTGGCTTCCACACCAGAGTCTCCAAGCACCGCTGAGGCCTCACTTCCCTGCAAATGGCTGGGAGCAGAATAAAAATGAAGGTGCCAAGCAGGAAGACTGAACGTGGGTCCATCCTACTCAGTACTGTCTGAACTGACTGGCAGCCGCTCTCTACAATTTCAGCAAGGCCGGATCCAGACCTTTAGAGGCCCTAAGCGCTGAGAAGATTATGGCGCCCCTTATATGTAATTCAAAATAAAAGCAATACTACACTGTAAAAACAACAACATGGATTTATTGCAACACATGGCAGGATCTGATTTCCTCACTTTATTTCAGTCTACGTTAGTAGGACACCCCCTGATATAAGTAGGGAGAAATTGTAAAAAGAGAACAGAAAAATGGAGGAAGGGTGTGGAGTGGAATGTAAGGAAGTCTAACAAAATTCTGAGTTTTCCCATGTTGACCACTTCAATGCTTTTCCTCTTCTTTTTATGTCAAACATTCTTTTAAAAAAATCTTTTTTGTGTGTGTACTCCTCCTTTGTTGGTGCTCTATGCACAATGTTCAGTCTACCTACTGGATAATCCAGCACTGGATTTCAGAGTGGGCTCTCTCTTAGCCCTACTTGGTGCAAGGACAAGACAGAAGACAACCCATTCCTTGGGCAGGAGCTGTCTGGGCCAGCACTTGAACTTCACTTCTTCCAAGTGGCGATGTTAACTTATCCTCCACCCCACCTGAGAGCAGCAGGCTAGCAGAAGGCAGCTGGCAAGGGACACACAGTTCTGCCCACCCTTGCCACCAGTGATCGAAACTCCCATTGTTCATTTTGCATCAGGGAATTTCACTAGCGCAAGCAGTTTCTTAGCTCTGGGCACAGTAGTGCACCTAAAATTTCAGATTAAAACTGCAGAGTGGAAGGAAAGGATGACCTTTTTTTCTGCCTCCCCACTTCTGGCTACTCTCTGAAGACTGGAGAAGAGACCCTCTTGGGGCCGTCTTTCCCATTGGGCTTAGTGGTGCGTTGCACCAGGGTGCCGGCCTCTCAGGGGCTCCCCGGCAAGTGGGGGAGCTGCACGGCTTTGCTGGCAGCCTCCCCTTTCCCTCCATGCCCGCCAGCTGCGCCCCGCCAACCATATGGCTGGGGGGCATGGAGCTTGCCTCCCAGGCCTCCGTGGGAGGAGAGCAAACCCTGCAGAGGCTTAGGATGGAAGCTGCGCCCCGCCAACTATATGGCTGGCAGGTGTGCAGCTTCCCTCCCAAGCCTCTGCGGGCATTGCTCTCCCACAGCAACATGGGGAAGAGTTGCGCACCCCCACCCATGGCTGGCAGTGTGCAGCTTCGCCCCCCATCCGTCGTAATTTGGGAGCGCTGAGCAGATATTTGCACCCCAGCGCCACATCTGCTAAAGATGGACCCTCTTAAGAATATTAGGCAGGTGGGCAGGGGAAGGACCAGACCATGTGAAAAAGGAACATAATATTTTAGCTGCAGTCCATTCATTTTCAGCTTTGTATTCTTGTTAGTAAAAAAGCACGCCTAGACATTCCATGGTTGCGCCCATAACCTAAGTTTAAGGTTCCCTTTAGCTCCTAGCTTTCATATCTCAGTTTCTAACACTGCTTGCTGCCTCTCCCTCTCTCCCGGTATTTGCCATCTGAGGCAGCTGCCTCCTTCTACCCAGTGATAGGGCCGGCCGTGTCAAAGATCATTTGGTGTTTCAGACAAGCAGCCTCTGTTCGGGGTACATTTCCCCCATATACGTCGGAAGGAACCCCAGACCTTCTAATATTCTGGAGACACAATTGTTCTTTTGCCCTTTCCCCTTGTCTCCACATCGCTGCCTTCATCTAACATCTTGACTGATGAGGAGTTCTGGAAAGCTTGCCCAAGTCTTGTGCCATTTCGGCTTTACTGAGCTGGGTTATTTTTCTTATGGGCCGATAGAGCAACATTTGCTTTGTATTGCTCTGTTGTCATGGGTTGGTTTTATCCTGTTGGCTTTGCTGTTATCTTTTCTTTCTCTCTCCCCTTCCTCCTTGATTCTATTGTGCATTTTAATCATCTGAAAGTCACCTTGGGAGCCCGCGTTACATGCCAGAAGGCAGGATATGTATTTTTAAAATAAAATAAAATAAAATACACCCAGGTGTAGAAAATATGTGGTTGTGGCAGAGAAACACCTCCTGTGTACATAACTCCATGTTTTATGTTTTGTTTCCTGTATTGCCTTCCCAATATGTTTCTCATTTGTGGCGGCATTTTTCCCACTAAGCATGTTTGAGCTGCTATAAAGAGGAAATGCATAAAGGTCAAAGGAAACAAATTCACTTGAAAAATGGGAACAAATAACGCAGCCTTGAAAAGCTGGGAAAGGACTGGGGAGCGGAAGCTTTTCTGAGTGTTTTCTGTTTATTGTTTGTTTATTTCCTCCCCCCTCTTTTTTTGCTTAGTCCCCCCCCCCCCACTTTTAAATTGAAGTTTATTTTGGATTTTAGAGGCCGCGTTCATTCCTAGCTGAAATGCAAACGCAAATAGTTCTGCGGGAGTGTTCAGCAGCTAGGGCCCCCTGGGCCAAATCTGGCTCTCTGCACTCCCTGCTCCCCAATCTAGCAGCAAAGTGCTATGGAAAAATAGTTGCTAGTAAGCTAGGAAAGATGGTAGGGTTGTTGGAATGGCATACAAAGGATGAGCAAGTTAAATCAGTGATGATAGATTAGGCAAGAGATGTGGGACATAACATAATGTTTGAAGACTGGGAAAGGTTGTGGAGGAAAGGGGTCAAGTTCGCTGCATGTACGGTGTTAAAGGAAAATATTATGAAAATGATGTACAGATGGTACTTAACCCCTGTAAAATTGGCAAAGATATATCATAATAGTGATAATCTATGCTGGAAATGTAAAGAAAAAGAAGGTACCTTTTATCATATGTGGTGGACCTGCTCCAAGGTGAAAGACTTCTGGGAGAAGATTTATAATGAATTGAAAAAAATGTTGAAATATACATTTATTAAGAAACCAGAGGCCTTTCTTCTTGGAATAACAAGTTTGGAATTGCCCAAGAAAGATGTCAGACTGTTTTTGTATGCCACAACTGCAGCTAGAATTTTGTTAGCTATGAATTGGAAAACACAAGAAGTCCCAACAGTGGAGGAATGGCAGATGAAGATGATGGACTTTTCGGAGCTAGCCGACCTGACTGGAAGAATCCGCAACCAGAAGGAGGAGGACTACCAGGAGGAATGGATGAAATTCAAAGACCATTTAGTCAAATATGCTAAGATAACTTAATTGGAAAAACTTGCAAATACCAGATAGGCTTAGGATTTAAATATGTGATGTTAGAGAATAATATGTTTAAAGTTAAAATGAAAAGAAAGAAAGAAGTTAAGTAATTAACTTAATTTTATGAGAAAATTGGTTTTGGAAAACTGTTACAATGATATACACTGAAACTCAGCCAGGGGGATTCGAGGAAGTCACTTAACAATCTTACTAAGATTGGATTAAGTACAGTTAAGATGTTTGTTCGTTTAAAATTTTTTGGAAAATCAATAAAAAAAATTGAAGGGAAAAAAAGGATAGATGGTAGGGGTCAAAGGGCTCTAGCCTTCACTCCCTCCCCAATGGCATAATTCTCACTAATATGGTACACCTGTGTCTGGAATGTACCACCTCAGACTATAGGTGGAGTCTAGCCCAAATGCTCCTGAATTTTCTGCAGACAGAAGACTAGCGTGTCTAGTTAGATGGATTCTAGCCTAGAAAGGCTCTAAGCAACCTAGTTTCCCCCTTGGCATACCATTTATCTATGTGGAGGGCTTTTTCTTTCTTCAAAAAGTCATCTGGTCAGGGTTCTCCTTCCTCAGAGGTTTTTAAGTAGAGGTTGGGTGGCCATCTATCAGGGATGCTTTAGTTTTAGATTCCTGCATTGCAGGGGGTTGGACTAGATGACCCTCGGGGTCCCTTACAACTCTACGATTCTGATTCTAATACTAATACAGGTAACCAGTGTATGGGTCTACTCAGTTTGCAGCCCAGATGCCAAATGTCGATGGGAAACTTCAAGCACACCCGTTCCCTCCCTCCTGAGGGCTCTTTATCTTTAAACTGGACTGGGACCAGACAACCCTTCAAACTCTTTCAAGATCAATAAGTGTCCTCTGACAGCCCTTCAAATAAAAAGCACTGGTCAAAAGTGCTCTGACACACTGGATAAATGTACTGCTTTTATGGGGGTTTCAGTTTTCATAGTACTGTGCACCACAGTGATATTTTATGAGAGGGCAGCATATAAATACTTTGGTAAATAAATTAATGCTAGAACCACAAGTTCCAAAAGATCCCCAGTCCATCTTGGTAAAGTACCTAAAAGAGGATGCAACAGGCATGGGGGCGTGGGAGAAGAGTCCCAGCTCCTGCCCACCTAGCAGTTCGAAAGCACCGTTAAAGTGCAAGTAGATAAATAGGGACCGCTTTATAGCGGGAAGGTAAACGGCGTTTCCGTGTGCTGTGCTGGTGCAGGCTCGCCAGAGCAGCTTCGTCACGCTGGCCACGTGACCCGGAAGTGTCTTCGGACAGCACTGGCCCCCGGCCTCTTATGTGAGATGAGCACGCAACCCCAGAGTCGGTCATGACTGGGCCGTACGGGCAGGGGTACCTTTACCTTTACCCCTACTAAACCTGGAGACAAAGACTACAGCCACCACCCTTCCAAGATGGAGATTTGCAACCAATACTTTCATCACATGTTCAAAGGTAAACATTCAGTATTATGAGCAGAGAACATTAAAAGTTAGTTATCAAGCAGTTAAGGCTCAGAGCCAGTGTGGTGTAGTGGTTAAGAGCAGTGGACTCGTAATCTGGTGAACCGGGTTCGATTCCCCGCTCCTCCACATGCAATTCCCCGCTCCTCCACATGCAATTCACGCCCCCGCTCCTCCAAATGCAGCTGCTGGGTGACCTTGGGCTAGTCACACTTCTCTCAGCCTCACTCACCACACAGAGTGTTTGTTGTGGGGGAGGAGGGGAAAGGAGAAAGGGAAAGGAGATTGTTAGCCTCTTTGAGACTCCTTAGGGTAGTGATAAAGCGGGATATCAAATCCAAACTTCTTCTTCTTCTTCTTCTTCTTCTTCTTCTTCTTCTTCAATATGCTGCCATGGAAAAAACCTAATGTTAGCAAGACACATTTATCCATTCTCCCATACCCTCCAACTTTTATTCCATGAAATGAGAGACCTTCTAAGGAAAAGCAGGACATTCCAGAATCAAATGGGAAACTGGGACGACTTCTGTAAATCCGGGTATATTCCTGGAGGGACTACTCAGAGGTTCTATTTCTACAACATAGCTCAGGTCCTCTGCCAGCTGAGTTGCGCATAGCAAAAGTGTGGCCCTTTGATGCAGCAAGTTCATAGGAAGACACTACTGGTCTTCAGCTGGTGGGTCTAAGATGGATCACAACCACAGTGGTATCACCAAATACATGGTAGAAAAAATAGGAGTTGTCATATGCATGTTTCTGTTAATGATGGGCTGGAGTCTTGAAAGGTTAAGGACTGGTGGTCCACGTTGATGGGCGGGTGTCTCTCCAGGGTTTCAGGCGACACACATTCCCAGCCCTCCCTGGAGATGCCAGGGGTTGAATCTTGGACCTTCTGCATGCCCGCTAAATATTGGCTCCTTGTTTTCTTGGGTTTTTTGCAGGGTGGGGGACTTCACCGTATTGACTTATCCAACTCCATTTGATTTATCTGTCCTCCCAAATCTTCCTTCGTTCTGGCTCTGCTTCCCCCGCCCCCTGTTGGTTCTGGTGGCCCTCGGGCAGCATATTCTTTTATTGACAAGAACAACTTCCATACAATAAAGTGATTTTGAGCTGGAGTCCTCCTGAGAAGGAGGTATTAAGCAATAAATACTTGGTTAACGTCCCTCTGCAGCTGTTCCGTGTTTCGGTGGATGTGAAGACAACTTTAGCTTAAGATTTAGTGATTGAACACTCTCCATTAACAACAGTAGACGACGACCATCGATCTTCAAACCATCATGTTATGACAATTTTGCCATTTAATTGCTTCCATGGGAGGAGGGTGCGGAGTGCGGGGGAGGAGGGGAAGTTCCTAACGAACCTTTGAGTAGATCTGGACAGCTATATAGGAGTCTTAAGTCTATCAGATAATGGAGGAGGGAAATGGCCCCATCCCTCTCAGATTTTCTTACAAAGCAGTATGCATGTACATTATCTGATGCTTTTTGATATACTCAGTTGCTCTTTTTCATTTACTCCTGTCATTAGCAGGTCTGCCACCCTGTCTGAGATGAAATATAAACTTGTCCACTTAGCGGTAATTATACGAAAAGGGTCTATTAACCGTTACTGAATTCTGTGCAAACCTAAACGCAAGTACCTCGCCTTCGGGTCCTCCTAGATCATAGAGATATGCATAGAAGGGCTGAGTGGTTTGGGGCCACACCCGTACCACACATTCCAAAGCACCATCGGACCACCTAACCATCATGGCTTCCCTCAAAGAACCCTGGGAAGTGTAGTTTGCAAAGGGAGATGGCCGCCCTTCAAGGACTTCTTACATGAGGCATTTCAGGGCTTGAAACCAAGGCCTGGCCTTATGCTGAGACTTCAGAGGCTCTTTCTAGCAAAGAAAGGCATGGAGATTGGCTTCCATGGCTTGCAGGGAGCATGCAGCCCTTGTTTGGGCCAAGCCTGGCTTAAATCCAAGGAGCCTGAATGCCTGCCTATGCTTCTTCCTTGCTGAACTTTGACCTTCAGCTCCTCTGGACCGCTTTAGCAATTGCCCCATGGGCTCCTAGGATGGAGAAGACCCCTTTCTCCTAGCTTAGATTTACGAACGGCAGCCACCAGGAAGGTCAGAAAATTCCACTTGGCTTTCTTTATTTCCTTTCCCCACCTCCTTTTTTTTGTTAAAGGAAGGGGCTGAAAGCCTCAACTTTCCGAAATATCTTGGCCACCCAGAGCAAAAGAAAGAAAAACACTTTCAGCCACCCCAGGTGATGGGTGACGGGCACTTGCAGGCCTAGACGGAGCATGACATCATTTCAAGAGCTGTCTCCAAGAGCTGAAAAACCAGAGTCAGAAAGAGACCATGGCTCCGATAGCTGCAGCGAAGTCTCCATCCACCCGCCGGGTACCCACCTCCCCCCCCCCCCCCGTGCTTTCATTTCTGCTGAGAACCGCATGGCAAAACTTACTGATTTTTGTCGCTTTGTTTTATCTAAACAAAGCCAGGCTGCCTTTAGCTGGCGCGGTTTGTTCTTTATCAAGCCATTCTGTTTATTGTCACTGCTCTGCTTGTGTTGCCATGCCTGCTTTTTATGTCAAGATACCCTTGAGTGGTACGGGGATAACAAACAGCTGCTGGAATGACTACCAGACAAACCCTTGATTTCAGGCCGACGCAGCTGCAGAGCGCGATTGAGCAGGCTCCCCTTGACATCCTGGTCAGAAGCCGCAGTCGGGAGGAGGACCGGGAAATCTGCTGGGCCCTGGTTCGGGACGTGGACGCCAGACCCAAAATCTCCTAGAAGAGCCTGAGAACTGAAGGTGCTGATTTTATTATTGCTTAAGAGAGAAAGCAGACTGCTAAGGACTTGGCCAAAGAGATCAAAACACAACGCTCTGAGACCTCCACCAGATTACCTCTCTATGGATCACTTGCCTCGAGTCGCTTGCACAAAGCTTACACGGAGGTTAGATTAGGTCTGCATTTGTCCTGGTTTGTTTGCAGTGAGGTTATATGATGACGAGAGGTTGTCCTGCATTCATTCTGATTTGATTGCGAGGTGTTTGCACGTCTTCCTACGAATAATTTGTTCATCTCACTCTTTTCGATGCATTGCCCAGCAAAAAGGTCATTTCTCCCCCACCCTTTTTTTTTAAAAGTGCATTCGTTGTGACAGGGTAGCAAAGCGCTTTAATCCATTTAACTGAGCAAACTGAAATTAAGGTAGAAGAGCCATCCCACCGACGTCACCAATGGCTGCATTGTAAGAAATTCCAAAGACAAGTACAGTGGTACCTCGGGTTACAGATGCTTCAGGTTACAGACGCTTCAGGTTACAGACTCCACTAACCCAGAAATAGTAACTCGGGTTAAGAACTTTGCTTCAGGAGGAGAACAGAAATCGCACGGCGACAGCGTGGCAGCAGCAGGAGGCCCCATTAGCTAAAGTGGTACCTCAGGTTAAGAACAGTTTCAGGTTAAGAATGGACCTCCAGAATGAATTAAGTTCTTAACCTGAGGTACCACTGTACTTGAAGTTTCTCTATTCCAGCAACTCACCCCAAACTGAAATGAAAGCTAACTTGTCCCCTTTCTTTCCAGTTGATCCCAGATCCCTTTCAAGTCCCTAACTACAAAGCCAAATGTGCACAATATTGCACCCGGGTTTTGTTCTTGAACAGTGCTTTTTTCTTTAAAAAATGTTTAGGGATACAGTGGTACCTCCGGTAACGAGCTTAATTCGTTCCAGAGGTCCGTTCTTAACCCGAAACCGTTCTTAACCTGAGACGCGCTTTCGGGACTTGGCTGCTCACATCCCAGGGCAAAGTTCACTACCAGGAGCACCTACTTCCGGGTTAGCAGAGCTTATTACCCGAAGCATTCATAAGGAGGACAGTACGTAACCCAAGGTTCCACTGTACTCACCATTTTATAGTTCAAATCAGGGAAAATACCACACATCCACATTCCACACTGCTTCACACATTAAAAGCTCACTTCCGTCTGAGACTCAGGAAACACCAGGAAAGGAAAGGAAGCTGCCATTGGAGGTGGTAACAATGAAACTGACCAATCACCATGCTAGATTTCAACTCCTACTTCACACATTAAACGCTCACTTCCGTCTGAGACTCAGGAAACACCGTGACAGGAAATGAGGCCGCCATCGGGGGTAGCAACAGGACTGACGATTCACCGTGCTAGGGAAGAAACTAAAAAAAAATTAAATGTTTACCCACTTTGGAAGAATGGCAGATGAAGGTGATGGACTACATGGAATTGGCGGAAATGACCGGCAGCATCCGAGATCAGGGAGAAGAGTCAGTGGAAGAAGACTGGAAGAAATTTAAAGACTATTTAGAGATATTGCAAAATTAATGAATTTTAGAATAATGTTGGATTGGAACTAAGTGGTTTCTAGCTGTAATAGGTTAAAAAGAATACGAAAAAATGGGTTTATATAAGTAAAAATTCAGGATTGTAATAATTTAAGAATAAAAGATTTGGATAGCATAAAGAGGGAAAGAAATTGTTGAACTAATAACTTGATTTGGAATACAAAAAAGGGAGGTATGAGGAGGTCCAAGAAACAAGTAAATGAAAAATAATGTGATGGAAAGATTGATTGTTTTTAACAATTTTTATTTTGTATTTTTTCTTTTTCTTTATTTTTTGTAATGTAAAACCTTAATAAAATTTTTATAAATAAATAAATAAATAAATAAATAAATAAATAAATAAATAAATAAAATTAAATGTTTAGTTTCTTCTCCCAGTAGATTCACAAAATGTTTAGGGGTATGTGTACCCCTGCATCCCCCTCCCCAAAAAAGCACTGCTCTTGAATCCTTCCTGAAAAAATACTGACAGTCTGGGGAATGCCCTGGATCTATAGTTGGTGGCACAATATCAAATGTTCAAGTCAGGTCTGCTTGTTCTCTACAAACCATCCAAATTCTAGGAGGCGGTCTGAGACATCTTGCTGCCTGAGGCAAAGGGAATTGTTTTAAGGCCGGCAACGGGACAGCGTCCTCCAGCACACCCGAGGGCAGCAGGCTACTGTTGTACATGCCACGTGGCGCACACACAGATGTATTCTCCAAGAGAGGAATGACTGGTGACCCAAGAGAAACCGCCAGCGGGGTGGTCACTGCTGCCCTCCAGCATCTGCTGCCTAGAGTGGCTGTCTCACACTGTTAGGCGAAAATATACAGAAATGCTGCAATTTATGGGGGGGGGGGTTATTTTTGCCTCCCACCCCTTTCAAATTGGGAACACTGTGGCTCTCAAGATGTTGTTAGACTTCAACTCCCAATGGTCACGGATAGAACCATGTCTTGAACACAGTTACTCTTAAGAAGAAGGGCCCTGCAGGATCAGATTAAGCACCCGTCGAGTCATGCATTCTGCTTCCCAGATGACAGAACTACAGTTCCCTGGGAACAGGGGTGGATTGTTAAATCACTCTGAGAATTGTAGCTCTGCGAGGGGATTGGAGATCCCCTGAGAACACTCAGCACCCTTAACAAACTACAGCTCCCAGTGGTGTTGAAGAAGAAGAAGAAGAAGAGTTTGGATTTGATATCCCGCCTTTCACTCCCCTTAAGGAGTCTCAAAGCGGCTAACATTCTCCTTTCCCTTCCTCCCCCACAACAAACACTCTGTGAGGTGAGTGGGGCTGAGAGACTTCAAGGAAGTGTGACTGGCCCAAGGTCACCCAGCAGCTGCATGTGGAGGAGCGGAGACGCGAACCCGGTTACCCAGGATTACGAGACTACCGCTCTTAACCACTACACCACACTGGCTCTCAAGCACTTTAAACGTATGTCATGAGTCCTTGATCTCACCCCTTGAAGTAAAGGTAAAGGGACCCCTGACCATTAGGTCCAGTCGTGACCGACTCTGGGGTTGTGGTGCACATCTCGCTTTATTGGCCAAGGGAGCCGGCGTACAGCTTCTGGATCATGTGACCAGCATGACCAAGCCGCTTCTGGCAAACCAGAGCAGCGCACGGAAACGCCGTTTACCTTCCCACCGGAGTGGTACCTATTGATCTACTTGCACTTTGACGTGCTTTCAAACTGCTAGGTTGGCAGGAGCAGGGACCGAGCAATGGGAGCTCAAACAGCCGGCCTTCTGATCAGCAAGTCCTAGGCTCTGTGGTTTAACCCACAGCACCACCCCTTGAAGTAAGAGGATCTAATCCAGGGGTCAGCAAACTTTTTCAGCAGGGGGCTGGTCCACTGTCCCTCAGACATTGTTGGGGGCCAGACTATATTGGGGGGGGGGGGGAATGAACGAATTCCTATGCCCCATAAATAACCCAGAGATGCATTTTAAATAAAAGCACACATTCGACTCATGTAAAAACACGCTGATTCACGGGCCGTCTGCGGGCCGGATTTAGAAGGCGATTGGCTGGATCTGGCCCCCGGGCCTTAGGTTGCCGGTGCATGATCTAATCCCAGGACCGTGAGAACACCACTGCTGTTACATTCCAGCATTTGTTTGCACATGTGCCAGTTCAGCAACGGAAGTGGGGACAGAGCTGTGTGCCTCATGGCCTGCCTTGCACACCAAAAGCTAGATTATGGTCTGCAGGTACAGCAAAAGACCAAGTCCAGCCATCTTCTGCATGTGGAAAGGGAGAGGGCACCATATTGTCCAGCATTTCAGACAGCCTAATGTCCTGAGCTGGCCCTGAAAGGCCTAGACATGTGGCCCACTTCTAAATTGACCTGTTTTGTTCTTGTGCTTTTGCTATCTTTTCTCTCAATTTTCACTTTTACATACCCTCAAACATTTCTCCGACGAAAAGAGGGACGTTCTATTCCACAATAATCTTAGCAATATTTTTTTATTATTCATACCCTGCCCATCTGACTGGGTTGCCCCAGCCACTTCGGGCAGCTTCCAACATATATAAAAAACATAATTGAACCTTTTAAAATGTCCCTATACTGGGCTGCCTTCAGGTGTCTTCTAAAGGTTGTCTAGTTACTTATCTCCTTGGCTCGGGGGTTGCATAACTCCATACCCTCCAGCATTTCTCTGATGAAAATAGGGACATCCTAAGGAAAACTGGGACATTCTGGGATCAGACCAGAAACAGGGATAGCTTCTGTAAATTCAAGACTGTGCCTGGAAAACAGGAACACTTGGAGGGTCTGTTTTTATATTCCTTTACCTCTGAGTTTGCTGACAGCCATTCCTAATGGCCACAAGGCAGCCCCATGCCACGGATCAAAAACAAAGAGGGAAGGAGGGTTCTCCAGGCATTGCGCTCTCTCCTTCTCTTCCTAACGAGTGAACAATTGTTAGCGACTGCATTTTATATTTTATCTAGTGTTCCCACTGAACCGCAGGCATGCCCAGGTCCTTAGAAGCCCCCAGGAACAGATGCTCTGAAATCTTGACAAACTCCAGCCTTGCGTAAAAGGACTCCCGCCTCTCCATTTTGTTTCATTTTGCTGTTTACAGAAGGAAAAAGCTAGTGCCTTTCATTTCAAGGTGATTGGCCTTAAAATGCTATTCACAGGACCCGTGTCCTCCTGCTAAACCCACTCCAGTTTCACTTTGATTCCAGGCACACTCGTCTTTATTGCTATCACAGCTGTTTGCCATAAAGCACTTGTTGCAATAATCTATTTATGTACAGGCCAATTCCCCCAAGGTCGCGTCACACTCTCCTGTGACCAAGAAACAACCCAGGCCTGGCAAGGCAGGGCTATGGGATTCAGGCTGAATTCTTCTAGGGCTTCCATTCAGTTCTAGCATTTACAGACCCTTGCCCGCTCACCAGGGGAGGTTAAACTCCCACATTAGAGATATCTTTGAATTCTCCCCTTTATTTTCCTACATAAAGTGCAGAGCTTGAGGACAATATTGCATTGTGTGCAAAACCAATCAGAAAGCAGCTGCAAAGTGTTCCTGTGTGCAGAGATGCCTTTTCGGAGGCACCTGCATTGTGCAGGCAAGCCTATTCCTCCATCATAATGCAGGGTGATGTTCTTTAAAAGATTTATACAGTACTTTACCTGTATATGAGAGGTGTGCAAGCTCTGAGCCAAATGTCACATGCTATCTGTTGGCTCTCTTCTCTCCTCCCTGGTTCCCCCTACAGTACTTTACATTAGAGGTGTGTAAGGTATAGAACATGGGAAGCAGGTGGCGCTGTGGGTTAAACCACAGAGCCTAGGACTTGCCGATCAGAAGGTCAGCGGTTCGAATCCCTGAGACTGGCTGAGCTCGTGTCGCTCGGTCCCTGCTCCTGCCAACCTGGCGGTTTGAAAGCACGTCAAAGTGCAAGTAGATAAATAGTTACCGCTCCAGTGGGAAGGTAAACGGCATTTCCGTGCGCTGCTCTGGTTCACCAGAAGCGGCTTAGACATGCTGCCAACATGACCCGGACGCTGTCTGCGGACAAATGCTGGCTCCCTCGGCCGATAAAGCGAGATGAGCGCCACAACCCCAGAGTCGGTCACGACTGGACCTAATGGTCAGGGGTCCCTTTACCCCTGTAACTTTTAAGGTATAGAACAGGGGTGGTCAACTCCCAAGAGACTGCAATCTACTTGTAGAGTTAAAAACCGGCAGTGTTCTACCCCCTTTTGGGGGGTTCAGGTCAAAGCTGTTGAGTTTTTTCAGGGAGGAGGTAAAATGTTGAGCTTTTTTTAGGGGAGCCACAGTTGTTCAGCTTCTTTGGGGGGAGCCAATGATCTACCAGTGATCTACTGCAGACGTCCAGTGATCTACCGGTAGATCACGCTCCACCTGTTGGACATGCCTGGCACGAACAAAAGCCAGCGTTTAGCCTGATTCTTCTGTTTACAAGTTCTGCAGTGCGTGCAACACGGAGTTCCCAAGATCTTCCATGCCAAATCGGTTAGAGTTCCATAAACCTGCATATCCTGTATTTGGAGCCTCTGCTTCCTCATTTGTGTGTTTAGTAAAATCAAACGAAGCTGGGTGAAATATTTATTTTTATTGATATCCCTCTGTGTAAACAGGTTTTGGGTTTTTTGCATTTGCTTTTCTGACATGCACAGATTTCGAGTATGCAAATGCAAAACGAAACAGAAATGTGTGTGCTCTCGAGGCGATAGGAAAATCCCGGGCAGAGGTTTTGACCAGATGAAGCCGCCAATCTGGCCATTGGTCTATCTGGGCCGGTTATGTCACTGCCACACACCTCCCCGGCACCTGCTGCTCCTCATTTAATTGGAGATGCCAGGAGTTTGACCCAGCAGCTCAGGCATGCAACGAACGTGCCCTTCCTCTTAAGAATTTCCCCTTCCTCTCTCTTTTTGAATCCCCTTCCCTGGGAGAGATGGCCGGGAGAGTGGGGGAGGAATTGGGGGATGTTCAAAAGCAAATTTGCTATTTTCGCAGCTTGGATATGTCTCAGAGTTTCCAAAAACTCTAACTCTCTCTCTCTCTCTCCTGATAACAAAGCATCTCTAATTCCCTGGCATAAGAAGGTGCCGTTTGCTGGCAAGCCAAAGAATGTGTTCAAAGTCTCATCAGGAGGAGTGCAGATGATTTAAAGACATGCACATACCCATCCACACACATACACACACACACACACAAATAAGGAGCCCTCCCCTGTCTGCAGTTCATTCGCTGTCCACTATGTGGCAGTAGTTTTAGCTCTCAACCCCCCCCCCCCCCGCAAAGGAAGCAGAGTTCAAGCGAGGTGAACAGCGCCACCAGGGGAGGAGCTGCAGGACTGCAGCCACGTATTTCTGGGGAATCTGGATGGAGGGGGTTTAATCAGACAGGGAGAGAGAGAGATAAAAGGAGAGGCTTTTCAGAACTGCCCATATATAAGCTCTGCTTTGGTGGGGGTGCAGGCAAGGGGGGGATGTGAATAAAATTTGCATAAGTGCCAAGCTGAGAACCGTCCCCCTTAATCCCCTTTCCTACACTTGTCAGTTACACTCACGCTGGAGAGTTCAAAGATGTTTTACCGGATGAATAATTTACAGGAAAATGTGTTTTGTGTAAGTCTCATATTTCGCTTCACCTTCAACAGAACATTTGGGGCATATTTACTAATTTAAGACATGACAGGTGGCTTTCAAATGCGACACAGTATCTGAGAGACACACCCCCCCCCCCGCCGCCGCCCTCCTTTTGCTTTGTTGAGAGAATGCAGGACCGCCTCGCAAAAGCTCGGGCCACGTTCTCACACCCGCCATCCGCCGCGGGGGCATCTTTCTGCCTCTGTTTCTGGAAGGTGTGCAGAAGAAGTCATTCAGGAACCAGCAACTGGCCGTCAGAGGACTTATTCTGGGCCCCAAGGGCTGGTCTGCAACATCACCCTCACCGTCCCCTGCCTTCCATTATGCATTTCAGCTGCTTCCTACATTCCGTGCATCACAAAATTACGGCCAGAGGCACTTTGACGCTTTCCTCCTGTCTCTTCAGAGTGAACAACATTGGAAGCTTGAGCAAAGCCTATTCATTAGGCAGCGCCAGCCTGGTTACTTCCAGAAGTTCTGAACTGCAACTGTTGGCTAAGGCGGTTGCAAGCTACAGTCCTGAACATCTGAGGGCACCAGGATGGAGTAGGAGCCAGGGCAGAGATAGGAGTCCTATGATTCTCCAGATCCTGTTGGACTCCAATCTCCTCGTCAGCACCAGCCAGCATGGAGAAGGGCCATGGTTGGTCATGGGAGTCCAACAAATATTGGGGAGGCAGGAACACAAATACTGGGGGATGGCTGAAGTGGGGGGGGGGTGCAAAAGGAGCACAGTAGAGGACCTGCACCTCCAAGAGCTCAGAGCAAACCAGTAAGGTTAGGCAAGCGATCTTCTCCCCCTATTAGAAAGAGCACATTAACCTTCTGATCTGAGGTAGCACAATTTTGGGCACCGGCAGAGCAAATCCTGGTGGTTGGTAAAGATGGGCAAATCTGTCAATTTCAGTTTCTTTCTTTTTTTCTAATCATAACTTTAGTTCTGCACATTTCCACATAGGTTTGCCTTTTTTAAAAAAAAGTCCTCATGGAAATTCATCAGCATTGTGGGTGGGTGCATGAATGTGCATTTTTGACATGCAATCTTGCCTGATATACACATTTTGGCAAGGCACATTTTCCCAAAATTTTGTTCTCACCGCTATACGTATTTTTATGCACACTAGGGTGTGCATTTTTGGGACACCTTACTTGGCCAGAGAACAACATTGCAAAATTCAGAGGAGTGCAAATTACAAAGGGCCTGCTGTGTTTTGGTATACATATGGTTTGAGAAAGTGCGAGTTTGCTAGGTTCATCTTTCAATGCCAAGTGAAAATTAATTCCTGCTCCATCCATCTCCTCCTGCCTTTTCTCCCCTCCAGTTGGTCACTCACTGCGGCTCCCTTATCTTGGGTTTCCGAAAGATTGGGGGCAGTGGGCAGAGCCCTTTCTTTCTTGCTTGGCGTGGGCTTCTGTTCTTAGGGAGAATTCACACCCTTGAGAGCCAACACTAGCTGTGCAGGACATTTATTGAGCACTACCGCTCACTTTGAAGACAGACGGATGCTGACAACCGCCACCACTCAGTATTTATCTATTTATTTTTAAAACAGCAGGCTGCTTTTCAAATAAAATGTTTCCCGAAAGCAGATTAAAAAGAATATGCCCAAACAAATAAAGACCTAATACAATTTCCAAACCAAGACATTTCAGAACAGCAACAAAGGGTTGTAGCCAACATTTGTCATACCATGATCCATGGAGATTAATGGGCATGAATAACATTAAGGCCATTAATTTCAATGGATCGACTCAGAGTCTGATTTAGTTTGATACAACCGTTAATATATTACTAAAAAGGACCAGGAACTAACATAGCCATACTAACAATCCTAGACTGTATCCTTCTTTCCTTCCCATTCCTTCATTTGCCCCTTCCTTTTTCCTTTCTTTCTGTTTCCTGTTGCCTTCAGTCCTTCCTGATCTAGCCAATGGATCAATCTATGACCTAGTTGAGGTGGCTTGCTCCTCCCTTTGCAGAAGCTGGAAAGCAAGTTAGGGAACCAAAGCTAAACCATTACATGCAAAATATGAACTATGGTTTGGTTGGTTTTTTAAAATAAAAAAAATGGCTTCCTAACCAGCCAGAATCCGTGGGCAGCTTTAAACCGTATATCCTGGTTTGTTTGGAAGTATTAACCATAGTATCTTACCTGGTTCGGATGCAACAGGAAGCTATAGGTAACTACGGCTTCTATCAGGAATGAGCCAGCTCCTAGTGTAACTTTACAGCCTACTGCAGAACAGAGAGAGTTAGATCTGACACAGGCTAAACAGCAGTTCAGACAGGCGCGAACAGGAAAGGAGACAGTTCGTCAGAAGAGGTGGGAGCTAATCCAATCAGTCTGAGGAGTCGACAAATGGGAGGGCTGCTAGAGAGGAAGCAAAACAAGCGACATTAGGGGTGAAAGTTCAATATCTTCTGTCGACATAGGAAGAAGTCTTCAGAAGGGTCATCTTGAGTAATGATTTTTGTCCAGAGCTATCTGTTTGTTTTTGCAATAAATCCTCCTTTTTAATTACCTACGCTTACTGTGTTATCAAGCTGGGAACCTGAACTCCAGAAAGCTTCCCGAGTCATACAAAGGATCTCATGCACAGCCCAATTTATTAAGCCAAGACTCACTAGTCCAAACACAGCCTACTGTAAATGTAATACCCAACTTTCAGAAACCAAAGCCAAAATCAGATTGGACCTAATTTGTGAGGATGAGCTAATCCATCTCTGTAAAGAGGAGTAACTAATCTCAGTTCTGTTGAGGCCCCATTTCCCCAAAGGTAGTCTGTTGGGGACGGCCTCCTAGTAGGGTGGGTGACCAATGGTGAGAGCCAGGAGTGGGGATGCCACCTCTTTTTCTCTCCTTACAATACATACTTTTTCCTTACTCTTCCTTTCTTGCACCCCCTTTTCTCCCCACTCACCCAAAGTGGGGAGAAAGGCAAAGATTGTTCTCTCCAGACGTCTGAGCCGACTGATGGCAGGGGCCTTTTGAAATCAGACTGTGGACTTTAGGCTGACCACCACTGCTGTAAATAATTTGCAGGGAGCAATGACTCAATCTTGATTGGGACATAACCAGGCATCATCCCAGGACCTGATTGTCTTTGCAGGCTTTCAGGGTGCAGTAGAGAGTCACCCTATCCATATAACTGTTAGCGCCGGTTGTGTTATGCTTTGATTATTGCATATTAGAAGGCGGTTTTAATTTTGCTTTTACAGTTGCGTTTTTGCATGCTGTGAGCTGCCCAGGGCCCTGAACAAGGAAGGAAAATATGATATAACAATAATTAACTGGTTAATATTTAAGAGCAGTCCTGGTGGAACAGACGAAATATCCACCCAGGGCAGAATCCTGTTTCCAGCTATGCTGGCTGTGAAGCTGTCTATTTGAAGGCATCCTCCTGTTGAGGGCTCTCCAATTCCAATGCTTTAAAGATAAAGAACCAGAAGGCAGGAAAACAGGTGGTGGACCTTGGAAGTGTCCCATCAACAGTTAACAGCCTCCTTCACTATGATGGTATATATATTGTATTTCTATATAAATTACAGTCGTACCTCGGAAGTCAAACGCCTTGCGAGTTGAATGTTTTGGCTCCTGGACACCGCAAAAAAGTGAGTGTTCCGGTTTGCAAACGTTCTTTGGAACCCAAATGTCCGAAGTGGGTTCCACAGCTTCCGATTGGCTGCAGGAGCTTCCTGCAGCCAATCAGAAGCCATGCCTTGGTTTCCGAACATTTTGGAAGTCGAACAGACTTCCAGAACGGATTACGTTCAACTTCCGATGGTATGACTGTATAGCCATTCTTTCTAAATGTTTATCTATGCTTATACATTTACGTATGCAAATTTCATGTAAATCCATGCCACTTTTTGGGTGAGGCATTTCCTCTTGCTACCCAATTGGCAGTGAGCCATGACAGGACATTCTCGGTGGTGGCTCCCTGCCCTTTCTAGTGAGGTGCCTTTGTCTCCCTCGCTATTAGCTTTTAAGAGAAATTTAGGAGGACTCAAACATGAACCAGGAAAGAGAGGCTTGTGTGAAGCTGCTGGTTTATAAAAAAAAATGTTCAAGCAACAATACACACCTCTCATCCAACTCTTATTTATTTTGGGATCATAAAGAGACAACCCCCTGCTCTCTCACACACACATAAGGGATTATGGGGGGAAATTAAATTCTATTTTCCCCACAAAAAGTTCCCAGAGTATTTGTAATTTGGTAGGCTTAATCCATTCTTGAGGGGATCCAGCACCTGCAAATTTCATCCACTTTGGCTAAGAAGCAGGGAGTTGTAGCCAATTTTAGATTCCCTATTTGAGAACACAGAGCTTCATTTTATGCTGTGCAACTTGGAACCCAAAATACAGATAGATGCAACTGACGCAGAGCACAAAGCAACTCAGATGCTGATACAAGGTAACTCTTGGGGCCCATGAATATTCCAGTATATGGAAGTTGCAGTTAGCTACTATAGCTAGTAGTCATGAACACCGTGCACGTCTTTTGAACTTCGAGCAAGCACACTGGAGACACCGCTTGTGGATTATTTCAAAACCTAAGAAATTTCCATCATAACCTGTCGTGTCCCCTTTCATTAGGCAACCAGGTGATGTGATCATCAGCCTGTAACAGCAAGTCTAGGATAGCAGCTGAACAACTTGTGACTCTATCTGCCCTAATAATTTATCTCTGGATCTTACTTTGCAATGCACACTTTGGAAGGGGGAAAACATGCCAGGGAAAAAGAAATCTGCATTGTAAAATAAAGTTACAAGCAGTGTAAGAGTTACAAGCAATTGAGTCTTATCGTGTAAGCCAAGCATGTGAATTAGCTCTAATTATTTTATTCATTCCTGCTCCTAACCTATCCCTTTGCAAGGACTTAAGATGGGCAAAAAGACTTTAAAAGCCAATTATAACCTGATAAAACCATGATAATATTTCAATTAAAATACATGTGCCAAAGCAAATTAACAAGACTTCATGACTGCTTAGGTCTGGCCATTAAGGGCAGCAATGCAAGTCTTTCTTGGCATGAAAAGGAACAAGTATGCCAGCCCAGCTGAAGACATTTTACCGCCTGAGGCAGAGGAAATGATGCTGGATTCCCCACCAAATTTAGGAGCACAGCACCCGGCACTGATCATGCTATATTGATGCCTTGTGCAGCACCTCTCCTACTCCCTAGCAGTAAAAACACTACAACAAACTGGGGTGACTGGTGACCACTGGGACTGGAAGACAAAAGGCAGGGAGCCCAGACTATAGCCAATGGCAGGTGGGGACAACTAATTCTGGTTCCGTCCCCATCTTCTTCTGTGTTGAGTTCTGCAAGAGGCAATGCTGTCACTAAGGACACTGGCAGCCAATGCCACCCCCCTGGACCAGCTGCAAGTGGAAACCAGTTTAGGTTAGTGGGGCAGCACCCCATTTGCCCTAATGGACCAGCCTCTGTTGCCTGATAGGACTACTACAGCCTGCCAAGTGGTAGGGTCAGCCTTAGCCCTCTAATTTAGTTCTTTCTCTGTGACATTGAGGACAGTGGTTCCCAAACTCCCCCCTCCCCATGGACCACTCAAAAGCTCCTGACCCCTGGGCAGACTTCTTTGTGGTTTCTCTGCCCGTTGCAGCAGTTGTAACGTACCGTGCTAGACATTGCTTGGTTTTGAGTTGTATCTTTATGGATGCACTGCAGACCCCCTAAGTGAAGCTCACAGACCACTGCTAATCCCCTGCTTTAGGGGACACTCGCTGTAATGATCTCAGGCAGGCAGGCAGGCAAGCCCCGATAAGGATTAATGAGTCTCTGGCAGTTTTATGGTAAGTTTATTTACAATTAGCATCCAGAGCGTGGCTCTGAGCCTGCTGCTCTTAGCTATGAGTTGGGCAATCTAAGGCCCGGTGGCCGGATCCAGCCCAATCACCTTCTAAATCTGGCCCGGACGGTCCGGGAATCAGTGTGTTTTTACATGAGTAGGATGTGTGCTTTTATTTAAAATGCATCTCTGGGTTATTTGTGGGGCATAGGAATTCATTCTTCCCCCCCCCCAAAAAAAAATACAGTCCGGCCCCCCACAAGGTCTGAGGGACAGTGGACCGGCCCCCTGCTGCAAAGGTTTGCTGACCCCTGTCACTCTGAGTCTCTGCCCCTTTCACAACACAAAAGGCGCCAAAGTCCCATCCTTCCTCTCTTGTACTTCCGTTGCATTTTAACCCTTTCAGCTCTCCTGGTTCAGGGAGAAGGTCTCTCTAAACGTAGCCTCCCTCCTGGTTGCATAGCAACCCCCTGAATGTCATCTATCTCCTCCCCTCCCTCTGCCTGCAAGCTCTCCGAGTCTGCTGCTCTGGGAACTCTTGATGAAGGGGGGCCAAACTAACTCACTCCTGCTCTGTCTGTGGCTGCAATCCCATGGCTCCAGAGTCAGGCTAGCATTCATTCATCTCCATCAGACTCTTCCCAGGCATCCGATTCAGCCATGTCCCTGACACCCACCTTGGTCAGGAAAGCATTACAAAACACATGCCCCCAATCCCTGCTCCTGGGACGGGGAAATGCATAGCACAACCGGTAAACCAATAACAACCACACATACATTGAAGGAACAAGTGTGGGGCTTGCCCCACGCCTCATCAGCATACCCCAGCCTTGCCTCCTCCTGCCACCCATTGGGGAAAGGCTTTACCAGGTGTGGTAAATAGCTCTGCATCCTCTGATCAGGCTCACATGGAGGAGCTCAATGCATGTGCATCAGCCCACACAGAGACCTTTCTCGCACCTGCTGGAGGTGTGCAACTCTAGAGTGCTCCAGCATGGTGGCAAAACACCTCAACACTTTTTTTCAACACAGGTAAAGATGTGTAAACGCTAATGAGTAGAGTGGAGAAGATGCTTTGGCATGAATGACCAGATGCGAGGTAAGTGCATTGAGCAATATGTGTGGTTTGGTTTTGTGTTTTAAAGCATCACGGGGATGCCATTTTCTTCAGCAGCACTTGGGTCAACTCTGATGGCTAGATGAGGACCAAGTGATCTGGTGCCCACCCATCTCTTGGATGAACTACAACTGCAATCACCCGGGACTGTTGGCCATGGTGGTCGGGGGCCGATGTGTATTCCAGGGGGTTGGACGAGATGACACTTGGGGTCTTGTCCGACTCTACAATTCTGTGATGGTTAAAAGCATCTGGTGGTCACCATGTTGGGGGAGGCTGCTCCAGAGATGCATTGGACAGCGAGGAAGAAACCCTGAGACTCACAATTCTCTGCATCACTAGGAGGAAAGGGCATTGCAAAAACCAACAATGACTTTATCCTCAAGGATTTTCAACACTGGAAATGCAAGGCACTGACCCAATGATGTGCCAGTGAGGTACTGACCCTTCCTCAAAAGAGGAGCAAGAAGTTAGCTCAGATAGTTAGAGAATGCTGATGGTGACGCCAAGGTTGCAGGTTTGATCCCCAAATGGACCATCTGCATATTACTGCATTGCAGGGAGTTGAACTAAATAACCCTTGGGGTCCCTTCCAATTCTATGATTCTAAGCTACGAAGAACATTGGAGGGATTGCCGAATGCACCACCTATTCATCTGACATTTTACCAGGCACTGTCTCCACACATTTTCAAACCCCTGTGCAGTGCCATATGGACTAGAAACTTGGTTTCATTTTATTATTGCTATTTTTTTATAAGGAGCTGAAATAATTGCAGTGCAAGGGTTCCACAGTGGTTCTACAAAATTGTGAACATAAAGAATCACAGGCTACACAAAGCCTGGCTTATTCCAGACAAAGAGTTTGCATGAAAAAATCTGACTGAGAACGAATGCAATAGGGAGTCTTTGTCAGTAGGGTGGGGGGCAGTTAATAATGCAGGAAGCACAACTCTGAAATAGTTTTCCACCCCCCTCTTCCTTCCCCCTCACCCGAAAAAAAAAATCAAGTACGCTTTTTGTGTATTTAAGACAAAGGCCTGTTTGGTGGATTTGACAGATGGTAAGAGGCTTTTAAAAACAGACTTGCATATTTCAGGTTTCAGGAGTGAACATACTGGCTGCTAATATGACAGGTTACAAACATCAGAAGATTTTGCTGTTAATTAGCCATTTGACAAATACCACATTCCAGAATTTCACTCAAATGCCTTTTTTTGTAGCACTTGGGCGACATCTGGTGGCCTAACCCAGATGCTTTCGATCACCCAGAACCTGTTTGGTTACACTATATTTAAACATTTCTAAAAGGAGACAACACAGCTCCCCCCCCCCCCAAAAAAAAAAACCACCCAGAAGCCCCAAAGGTGTCTCTGAAAGTGAAATGCAGCAATACGTGTGACAAGAGTACAGCGAGATCTTCCATGACTCTCACTTTGTTTATAAGCTGCCGTTTTGAGTTCTTAAGGGAACAACCTTGTTTTCTTCTGCTCTTGAAGGTAGAATGCAAACCAATGGCTTCAAGTTACAAGGGGATTCCAACAAAACATCAGGAAGAACTTTGTGGCAGTAAGAGCTGTTCAACAGTGGAATAGTCTCCTTTGGAAGGTGGTGGACTCTTCTTCCTTGGAGGTTTTTAAGCAGAGGTTGGATGGCCATCTGTCATGGATGCTTCAGCTGAGATTCCTGCATTGCAGGGGGTTGGACTAGATGACCCTCGGGTCCCTTCCAACTCTACAATTCTAAGTCCTTCTCGTTCAGAGCACTCGGTGTGAATGAGTAAAAGCCACCAACAGAGATCCTGCAGTGTAGGGAGCAGGGGCAAGTGGACTTCCCTATGTCCCCATCAACTCCAGCTTGGGTACCAATGCCCAGGGATGATGAGAGTTGCAGTCCATCAGCATCTGGAGGGCTGCAGCTCAGGGGAAGACCTTAGCCCAGTGGCTGAGTGTCTGCCTTGTGTGCAGAAGGTCCCAGGTTCGGTCCCCCATAGCATCTCCAGGTAGGGATGGGAAATATTCCCTGCCTGGAAGCCTGGAGAACCACTGTGTCAGAGACTGGTTTGGATTTGATATCCCGCTTTATCACTACCCGAAGGAGTCTCAAAGCAGCTAACATTCTCCTTTTCCCTTCCTCCCCCACGACAAACGCTCTGTGAGGTGAGTGAGGCTGAGAGACTTCAGAGACGTGTGACTAGCCCAAGGTCACCCAGCAGCTGCATGTGGAGGAGCAGGGAATCGAACCCGGTTCACCAGATTATGAGTCCACCGCTCTTAACCTCCACACCTTGCTGGCTCTCGTTGGACCACGAGAGCTGGGAGGCACCAGTCAGGGAAACCCCAGCTCCCAAGGGAAACCCCAGAGGAGGAAGGCTCAGAGCCCCAGGGATTGGTGGCAAGACAATGAGAAGATATCACAAGGGGAAGATTGGGAGGAGGTGCTGGATGCTGAAGGGGCAACAGGGTTTAGTGAGCTGGGGGAACCTGTGACAGAGAGCAGTTCAGACTGCTTTTCAAGAGGATTAGAGTGCAGTTCTCAACTTGTGGGTCCCCAGACGTTGTTGGACTACAACTCCCATCATCCCTGAGCTCTGGCATTGCTAGCTAGGGGTGATGGGAGTTGTAGTTCAACAACATCTGGGGACCCACTGGTTGAGAAAGGCAGGATTAGACAGATTCATGGAAGATAAGGCTATCAATGGCTACGAAACCATGGCACCTTCAAAGGCCAGTCACTGGGAATCACAGGTGGGAAAGAGTACTGTTGCACAGAATTATAAAACTGGAAGGGTCCTGGGGGTCATCTAGTCTGACCCCCTGCAATGCAGACTTCCTACTGTGAGGAGAGGCCTCACTTCCTGTATGTTTAGGTTATGTTTATTTATTTTAGGCAGAAATATTTCTGACTCCAAACACTACCAAATGACTATTGTTATAAACAACTAAATGAGCTGATGTACACAGAATAGTATGCCACAAACTCAAGTCCCATTATTGAACAATAAAAGGTGATTTTAAAAAAATAACCACAACAAATGCTCTTAAAAATCTATTGTCTTCCCGAGTCTTGTATGGACAGAGAGAGGGTCATTCTGTCTCGCACAAGAACTTTTTGGGGGGAGAAACATTTTCTTCCTTAGCAGTGAAGGAATTTTTAACACCTCACTTTTAGGGAAGGACATAAAATAGCTTTATGAGATAGATCTAAGGCACCGGACCACTTGCTGGCTATTCTTTAACCCAAATAAATAAATACTTGATTTCAGCAACCAAAGAATTGACACAGCTCAGCAAATCAAGATGTTCTGCAAATCCACTGATTTAAAAGAAAGAAAGATCATTATGGTTATATGAAATATAGTTCACTAGAGGGAGAAGAGGAGAAAAATGTGCCAAGATCAAATGGTGTCTCGATGAATATGTATTATCTGCAGGCCTGCTGCTTTTGCAGGAAAACGCCATTTGATTTTTTTCCCAGATAGACTAGAAACAGAACAGATAAGATCTTGATCCCCCCCCCCCCAACACTCTCTCCTCTTGCATAGAAGGAAGAAAGTCTTCAAATTATTTGGACAGCTTGGCTTGCAAGAAATGGGTGCAGTTTGTTAAAGTCACAGTTTTCTCTACCGGCCTTGCCACCCTTCCACTTTAAATATGAAGAACTGAATTTGAATCTGTCTTAAGTGCAGTGGGGGTTTATTTTGGGGGGGGGGAGTGCGTTGTTGTTTTAAAACATTTTCCCTTTCAGTCATTTTGAGTTTTAAAGAGCGAGATTGGAAAACGTTGCATGTACTGAGAATTCAAAGCAGCTGCTGATATATTTGCACCTTTTAAAGAGGAGGATCACAAGTCAGAGGCCCAATTTGTGTGCTACAAAGTGCAGTCCTGTGGCAATTTGCCCAGAACTGGGGGCGAGGAGGACTGGTGTGTGTGTGTATAGCAGTGCTTCAGTACCTAGCAGACCCGACTTAGCAGGTCACGAGTTCGAGAGGCCTGCCCTAAACACAAACATGCAGCGTCCCATACAGTTCTTCGGATTTCATCCCCGGTAGCGCATCCCTCTGCGAGGAAGATTCAATCATCGCACAGTTGACACTTGTTTACACGCCAGGCGCTTCCCAGCTGGAAAAAGCACTCGGGTATCACACCAGTGATATGTAGCATGGATCAGGCCGTAAGAAGCAGAGAAGGGCCACTTGAAACTGCTTACACATTAAAACTTGCAGAAATGTGTTGCTTTGTTCTTCCTCTTGCCTAACTGCGATTCATTTCAACCAGCAAGATTTGTCAAAACTGGGGGGAAACAGGGATAACTGACATCTGGGACAAAGTATAAGAGGGCAGAAAGTAATATATGGAGAAACAGTCTTTTTCTAATGCACTGGAACAATAAGCTACAGGACCATGCAAACCTTTTCCTTTGTGTTACTTGTAACCTTGCAAAACTGAACCATTTAAAAAAATTATTTTGCAACAGAAATTTGCCTGCTGAGTTTGGTTCAAGATATCCTTTTTAGTTTTATCTGCTTTTTTTTTTATAGTTTGCTATGTTGCATTTGGGACGCGGGTGGCGCTGTGGGTTAAACCACAGAGCCTAGGACTTGTCAATCAGAAGGTCGGCGGTTCAAATCCCCGCAACGGGGTGAGCTCCTGTTGCTCGGTCCCTGCTCCTGCCAACCTAGCAGTTCAAAAGCACGTCAAAGTGCAAGTAGATAAATAGGTACCGCTCCAGCGGGAAGGTAAACGGCGTTTCCGTGCGCTGCTCTGGTTCACCAGAAGCGGCTTAGTCATGCTGGCCACATGATCCGGAAGCTGTACGCTGGCTCCCTCGGCCTATAAAGCGAGATGAGCGCCGCAACCCCAGAGTCGGCCACGACTGGACCTAATGGTCAGGGGTCCCTTTATTTTCCATTTAAAATATAGTACCTATCTCAAAATAGTACATGTTTCCAGCAGATTTCCATGTAATACCACAGTGCTGGGCCCAAACAATAGTATGTAGGCTATAGATAAAAAAAAAATGCTAGATCAGTCTTCCCCATCTCACATCCCAAAAGAGAACTGTTGTGAAAGCACAACCCAGCCCTTGTTCTAATATAGACATTGATACATTGCCTGAGATTTGATGTTAGGCATACGCAGAACAGAACCATTAAAGTGAATGGACTTGGGTCCATTGATTTTAATAGATCTATTCAAAGTACAGCTTAGTTGGCTATAGTCCATTTATCCTCTTTGGCATAAGTCCATTCCGAAGAAGTGCCATTTTCAAAGGTGACAACATGATCTTCCATTTTTTTAAAAAAACCAAAAACCATCAATTTGTTACAAACCCCAACTGTAGGAATGCTCATTCCTCTAGAAGGTAAAATGGTACTTTTGGAATTCTAGGGGGAATCTCCTGGTTTCTTGCAGCAGCTGTAAAATTTAGTATGAAATTGTTGGTAGATGTTACCAGCAGTACTGTGTTAGCATTGCGCTCTAAAATAAAATTATAGCCTACCCATTTCTGGGGTCTGTGCTTTGGTAAGAAATCCCATGCACCCCCATCACCAATAAAAGAACATGCAAGACTGAAAGGGCACCAGCTTCCATTTCACCAAATTTGGGAGGTCAGGATGTTAATAGCAACAGTTTGCTCTTGCAAACGATGGAAGCCAACCCCTTTGGAGTAACTGCAGACACACTGCTTGGGGAATTCTGAAAGTCTTGAGCCGACTGATCAAAACTCAGCCATGATTTCCCCTGAGTGTGACTGTCCAAACTGCTCTGAGTGACGAAAAAGGGGTAAAGCAAAGCTGTGCCTATAAACAAGGTATTCAGACCCATCAGGGGAAAAGGCTGGCAGAAAGACCAAGTTCAGCAGCCTATTCCAAGGATGATGCACAACCCCGTCCAGATGACCTTTCTATCAGGCATTCACGATTATTTGTGCTCATGGTGGTACCAACCCCACATTCAACGCTGTGAGTGCCGCCAGAAGTTTGAGGCTTCGTTTCCAGGTGGGTCAGAGACCCCTCAGTGAAAGGGCCAACATTAGGGAGGCAGCCAGATGAACTGAACTTCTGCTTCAGTTCTCGGTTTCCACAATTTCAGCTAAATATTGAAATATTCTTAGGACAGAAGTTATGTGCAACTCTACCTGAATTGCTTAGGCCCGAGACCTCTTCAGCAATGTGTATGTTTGCACGCTATTATTATTATTACCTAATAATTTGTTGTTGTTGTTTAGTCGTTTAGTCGTGTCCGACTCTTCGTGACCCCATGAACCAGAGCATGCCAGGCACTCCTGTCTTCCACTGCCTCCCACAGTTTGGTCAGACTCATGTTTGTAGCTTCAAGAACACTGTCCAACCATCTCGTCCTCTGTCGTCCCCTTCTCCTTGTGCCCTCCATCTTTCCCAACACCAGGGTCTTTTCCAGGGAGTCTTCTCTTCTCATGAGGTGGCCAAAGTATTGGAGTCTCAGCTTCAGGATCTGTCCTTGCAGTGAGCACTCGGGGCTGATTTCCTTCAGAATGGAGAGGTTTGACCTCCTTGCAGTCCATGGGACTCTCAAGAGTCTCCTCCAGCTCCATAATTCAAAAGCATCAATTCTTTGGCGATCAGCCTTCTTTATGGTCCAGCTCTCACTTCCATACATCACTACTGGGAAAACCATGGCTTTAACTATATGGACCTTTGTTGGCAAGGTAATCTAACCTAATAATTAGATGATTATATTACCTAATTAACACATTTAAAGCCCACCTTTCTTCCAAAGAGCTCAAGGCAGCATACATGGTCCTCTCCATCACTGTTTTTTCCTCCCAACAACCCTGTGAGGTAGGTTATGAAATATTGCGTTAGCCCAACACCACCTAGTGGGTGCCGCACCAGTAAAGTTTGACTGGACTTAACTGTCCAGGGTCCTTTACCTTTACGTGCTTGAGGCAGGATTTGAATCTTATTCTGGTGCAATACGCTAGTCTAAACAATGGTTCCCAAACTTTTCAGGCTGCCAATCCCTTGGTTCCATAAACTCTTCCCCAAAGCCCACTACTATAGAAAAAAGCATTATTCAGAACAGTGGGTTTGCACAACCTACTAACATAATTGCACATTTGTTCAAAAGCCAATTAAAACTAGTTTAATTTGTTCAACAAAATAAATGAACTTGATCCAGTGGTAGCCATTTGTAATAGCCAGGTGGCTATTTGCACCGCCTGCATAATCCCACCCCGATATAGAGGGTGGTACCACACATTTCAGGGACCACTGCTCTAACCACTAGAGAGCATTGCTGTACTATATACTGATTATACAAATAATCAAATTGGAAAAGCTCCTTTAAGGTCACTACAGACAGAGAGCAAAATGGACAGTATTTGTCATCCAATATCCTATTCAAACAAAGTAAAAGCTAATCAATTCACGACTGGTGCTATGAACCAGGACAAGATTATATAAAATAACTCAAAAAAAAAAGCTTCGTAAGAATTCCAATTCCAATGGATGAGGACTAATGAGAAACTTAAAGGGATCTACCAGTGGGTTTATTTTTTTCCTGAAAGAGACAAATTTAAAGCCAAATTATGCCCACCAAGTGCCTGTGTTTTATTTCTTCTGCAGTTTAATAAAGATAGTATTCTAGGCCAAGTTTCTAAGGGGCAGAAAGCAGGAACTGAGACAACCGCTGCTTGAATTTCAAATAACCAACTGAAGCCCAATACGCTGAGGGACACAGAATTTGTGACATGAATATTTTCAAATTAAGATATTTCTTAAACAGCTGGTTGAGAACTCAGAAAAGGATCAAAGCAGTAGGGAGTTTAAAAAAACAGCAAAACTTTTGAAAATTATATGGGAGGCCAGGGTGCAAAATCTGCAATTTAGCATTGAAGTTCACTGGGCAACTTTGGGGCAGTCTCAGTTTAACCTACCTCACAGGGTTGTTGTGGGAATAAAATAGGGAGGGGTGAAGAACTATGAATGCCACCTTGAGTTTCTTTCTTGGAGGAAAAGTGGGATATAAATGATGATGATGATGAATAATGCTACAAAATGGTAAGTAATGACTGGAATACCAGATACCAGCATATACATTGGGGCTAACATTAACAAGCATGCAGTATGTTCATTGAACTTATAAACGACCTGGTATCCTAACCCAACACAGAATAGCTAGAATTTATAACACCAGTAATGACAGCTATTGGAAAGCGGGAGAAGTTAAGATCAGATTTCACTCACTGCTGGTGGAATTGCCCTGAAGCTGAAAAGCACTGACAGGAAATCATATCCAATATAAAGAAACGTATTGAAACGCCCTGTTCAGCTAAACCCCAAAAATATTTCTATTAAACTTACCTGAAAGACGCAGCCCCAAAAGACAGAGAGAAACTCTAGTTTCACGTGATTTTGGCAGGAATGATCTAATTATATGCAAAGTTAACGGGTATGGGACAGACCTCCCCGCTTAATGGAATGCTGCAATTTTAGTTCAAGAACTGGCAATTTTGAGCAAAACCATCGGAATCTTATGGGTCTGGCAGAGGGGGAGGGAGACAAAGAAAGAGTTTTGAGAATGAAGGATGTTTAAAGAACTTCGGAACAGCAAGCTGAGGACGAGTAGCTACAATCCTGTTTTCGGCCATGTGAGATGTCCTTCTTCAAGTACTGAATTCCCAGGCAGTGTGTGTAATGGATAAATCACACAATGACAGGTGGGAAGACCCGTAATTCAAATCCACACACGGCCATAAAGTCCGCCAAGAGGCCAGGACCCATCATTTTTGCTCAACATCACCTACTTCAAAGCACTGCCAAGTATAAAAGAGGTTGAAAGACCAGAATATGCCATTTGTATAACTTTTAAGCTTCTTGGAGGAAGGATTTGATGAAAAATGTTTTAAAAAAGAAGCCACTAACTTTTTATCATGAAGTCTTTTAAGTCCTGCAAACATGTGTGAACTAGGCAACTGCTCTATTTCAAAGGGAATATGCCAGGACTGTTCATCAGGAAAAACAAGTGTTCGTCTCTAACCTCAAAGGGATTTTTTTAAAAACAAAAACCTGTAGCACTATAAATTCAGGGGACAACATGCAAGGCCAGGATTCTTCTAGACGGCTGCTTGCAAAACCCATTAATCTTCAGTGCAAATGTTGAGTTGTCTCTTTTACCGCCGATAGCCATTACACATAAATAGCAATTATTGTGCCTGGCAAAGGGGCTGACAAGCTGCCTCTTTATGGTTTTGTATTTTAATCTCCTGATTTCTTAGCACTCACCCCCCATAAGAAATATTTAACAACGCCGCACAATTTCCTCTCCAAGGCAGGTTTTATATATATATATATATATATATAAAGAAAAAAATGGAAGAGTTATGAATGCAATAAAGACAAGGATGTTACTAGAAGGCATACATGATGAATTGCTTGAAGGCAGTGTAGGCACGAAACCTTGCAAAATAAAGGTCTGCAAGCCTTGCACATTTAATTCAGTGGAAACTCCAGCAGGTGGCAAGTTAAAGCTAGTTTTTAAAAATCTGCTACGTGCGCTTTACTAAGGGGATAGGAGATAATATTTGCACATGCTTCTGGAATAGATTCTTGTGTCTCCAGGACTTTGTGCACTGCACCGTTGGTGACTGCATTTGTACAGAGCGCCAAGAAACTAAATTACATTATTGCTCACTGCAGCCAGAGTTGAGATGGGATGGCAAGAACAGAAATATGCCTGTACTGTATAGCCATCCTGGTTGGCAGAACAAGCATAGCAGTCCAATGAACGTGATGGAATTAGAGACGCCACTGCAGCAGGGAGGTGGCCGCTCCCAGAGCAAAAGGACTACGTAATCCATCAGGCTCCTGCTTCCTTCAGCAGTCACTTGGCAAGCAACTGTTCCATCAGGCTGCTGCAGAAGGAGAAAAAGCAGAGCCACTCCATCGGCTCTGCTGAGAAACCAGCTCCATTTGCCGACAACGTGACCACCCCAGCTGCTTACTTTTAAGAACTGGTGCCAGAATACACTATTATTATTATTATTATTATTATTATTATTATTATTATTATTATCATCATTATCATCATCATCATTATATCTGAAAAAAACCTTTTCAACTTAGGAGCAATGAAAAGAACCCACCTTTTATTAGAATAGGAAAAGTGAATTGCAGGACCATCTGGGGTACTTTCCAATTTTATGATTCTACGAGGTTCTGACGGGGATTTCTCATGCAGGGATTTCTCAGTAAAAAGTGGTGGTAGAAAGAGCGCCCCCTAAATGAATGGAAGCTCTAAATGCCACTCCTCTTATTTGAACTGCTAACAGTACCCATCTTCAAATCAGCAATTTGCCAGGAAAGTTCACACCGGGGTTCTCAGAATCAGGACGTCTCTAGCTGCACCAGGAAAATGTGAAATTGCGGAATTCTGTGGCTGGTGGAAGGGTCCCGCAGATTCAGCTTTCATCCATGCACACACACACAAAAATAGGAGCCAAGTTACTAGACCTCAAGATACGCATACAGACTTTGCCCAAGAGGATGGTGGGAATTTCACACAGTGTAGGTACTCTAGCATATTGCTGCCCGCCCCCTGCCCCCCCCCAATCCAAAACTCTCGGGCTTTCTTTCCCAGAAAGCTTGAACAGAAGATCACACATTCTTCAAGTACGCAAAGTAACTTTATCCACATTTAAAAGTTTTATTCCTGGCACGCACACACACGCACACACGAGAGAGAGAATTCAGCCTCGGAGAAAGTGATTACACTGGTCCTAAGCCTGGGGACAAGCGGACCACGCCAAAGGGGCAGGACTACACTGATGCACACAGAGTGACTCTTAAGACTCCCTGCAGGACAAGCCCCAAGAAGCAAGAAAACTTACAGATAGATAAAAGAGCTGTTGTCCTCTTGACCCTGTCACCGACACCACAACAAACACAAGGAACAAGAAAAGAGAGTTTGGGGGCGGGGGGAGAGAGAGAAGGCAAGGAAGGCAGAGAGGCTCAGAGGGCTCAGATGTGGCCTACAAATCACCCTGAGAATGGGACCATATTAAAAAAAAGAAGATGTTTCCAGAGCAAGCGTAGGAGCAACACCACCAAATCCGAACCGAACTAGCATCTCCATCTTTTATTAGTACTAAAGAGTCTCGTGTACAAGGGATTGCTTTTGAACTGTAGGGTGATCTAGCAGCCACCTAGTAGATTTTCTCCCCCTCCCTCCCCCCAAGTTGCAATGATTTAAAACTTTAATGGACTTCCACAAATCAAATATATAGGCCAGTTTCCAACACACCCCTCTTCTTCCCAATATAATGGGGATTTAGGGCTTTTTTAAAAAAAGGCTGAAGGAGGAATAGTCTCAGGTTGTCGTTTTTTTGAAAGAAATGTTGTAACTGCTCTCGTTATGGCATTGGGTTTCTTTGTACATTCAAAGCATTATTGCATCAGAGGGGGAGGGGAATGGAACATGCATTTTTTATGTTTTCAGACAAAAAAGTTTAACCTGTATTATTCTCTTCTGTTTCTAGCTACATTTCAAAAGGTGCACCAATTCTACAGTTTTATACTTCTCGTTTAGTCGCATGCTTTGCCTATGCGCATGCGTTTTTAAGATAATAAATATTAAATACAGGAAAGAACATTAGAAAACGAAAAGAAAAGGGGGGAGGGGGGAACCAACGACTGACATCGGGAATATTTTGTGGCAGGTCCGCCGGTTAAGGAGCATGTCAGAAAAAATGTTTGAGGTAATTGTGTTGGCCACACTGCTCCGCCAAGACTCGTTTTGAAATCCATGGAAGTTTCTCAGAAAATTCAAGTACACAAAATACCAGCCAGGGCTCTTCGAAATTAGAGTAGCTTCTCTCTTTTCTTTTCTTTCCTTCTCTTCCTTTATATTAGTCTATTAGCCGGCATTCGCAGAGCTCCTTGTAAATCCTTTTTCGCACCCGAGGCATGTCTTCCTGGGAGAACTGAAAAGGCTGGTCTAAGGCGAGGCACTTGCAGTACTGCGGGAGGGGAGAGGGAGAGAAATGAGAGAGAGGCTTAGGAACCAGAACCGAACATTATTACAAGGAAGATTCTAAAGAGGGAGGAAGCCCACACAAAAAGAATAAAATATAAAAAACGATTGCATCCTTACCTGGAGCACAAAAACTCCACAGTCACTGTCGTTTTTCTGTTGTGGAATGCACTAGAAGGGGAAGAGGGGTGGAGGGAAACGCAAAAAAAATTCAAACATCCATAGAATGATTCCCCATTCAAGACTCTCCTCCAAATGAAAGCTGGAGGAGCAGCCTCTACATTTCCTAGCCACACCTGTCGAAAGGGTGATTCAAGAGAAAGAACCCTGGGTGCACAGGTGGGAAGAGAGCTGTCCTGCAGGTATTCAATTGGCCACTGAGAGAACAGTGGGCTGGACCTGATGCTGGGATAGCTCAGTTGGGTAAAGCATGAGACTCCTCATCTCAGGTTCAAGCCCCACACTGAACAAAAGATTCCTGCACTGCAGGGAGTTGGAATAAATGACCTTCATGGTCCCTTCCTGCTCTACAAGTCTATGACTAGATGGGCCTTGGGCTGACCCAGAAACCACTTTTCTTATATACTCCTCTTCGTGACACAAGCCCTTTGCCAACTGGGCTTGTGGGACACCTGTTCCAGGCCAGGCAGATAACCACTTGTGCTCGCTTGACTGCTTACAGGATGATCCAGTAGCAGCGAGCAAGGTGTACCCGGCGGTTGCTGATCAACCGCTCTCATACTTTTCTGCAGTGTCTCACATCTCGACTCTCCCTACTTCGCTCTCGTCTGGAGCCAGCAAAGAGGAGTGACTCCTAGCAGCAATGTGGAGAGGGAGAGAGAGATAAACCAATGCCTCATCACTTCTACACTGTGCCAGGGAAGGAATGTTTTTGCAGGAGCAACAGCATCTGCAGACTCAGAAGGTGGAACCCAACACAGCACTAACTCCCTTGTCCTGTCAGCACAGAGAACTCTTCTGCTCTTGCTCCCTAAATCTGTCCTGGAAGTTCCCCCAAACCTCTGGAACAGATGGAGGGGGCGTGGGACACATGCAAGTAGATTGGAAATCCCTGGGATCCCAGAGCAAGGGTGCATTCGTCCCAGGACCTTTTGGGATGAAGTCTATATCCACATCAACCAGAAATTCAGCTATAATTCAACAGCAAAACATTTCTTTTTTCCATTTTGGAGAGAAGGAAACAGTTCTAACAGTTCAGGGATGGGGAACCTGCAACCATCTCTGACCACTGGCCATTCTGGCAGGGTCTAAGGGAGTGTAGCTTATTTTAGGGGATGGTCCTCTGAAGTAAATCAAAGCCAAGAGGTCAGGACAGACCGGGCTGTGTCACACCGCCCATGTACTCTATACTCAAGGAGGTGCTCAGATCCTTGCATGGATCGGGCCAAGTAATTTAACACAAATACGCATTTTATAATAGAAAACAAATTACATCTCCCAGCCCAGCACCGAATTTCTAATGACCTCAGTCGGATAGTTTCTCCTCAATTATTTTGAGTAAATATTTGAACATTGCTATCGGCTTTACACAGGAAGAATTTGTTTCGTGCTTGCACACTGGTGCCCGCGGAAGCCCAAATGTGCCAGATCAGAGAAGCATTTGTCTCTAGGCTTCATGGGGGGGGGGGTGAGGGAGGGAGAGATTTCTGCATCCCACCTCCTTAACAGCTTTAGAAAGCTACAAAGGCATAAAGCTATGGCAAATGGAAGTATTTTAGAGTGATTAGCCTGCATATCAATGCCAGTGATTTGAAGGCTTGGTACGGGACACATTTTTACTCATCGGTTCTGTGGGCACCAAGTCAGTGTGTTTCAGGGTAATCTGTAGCAGGTGCTCAAAGAGGCACAGAAAGCAGCTGAACATCACAGGCCTAATCCTCACCAACATGGCCACAAGCACTGTCTAGTGTTGGAAAGAAGAAAAGTAAGTTCTGGCTGGGTCTTAGTGGGGCTACTCAATGGCTGCTTCATGCATTATGCCAGTGTTTCTCAAAGTTGGGTCCTCAACCATTGCTGGACTACAGCTCCCATCATCTCTGACCACTGGTCCTCCTGGCTAGGGATGATGGGAGTTGTAGTCCCCACAACAGCTGGGGACTCAAGTTTGATAAACAGTGGCATAATGCATGAAGTGACAAGTCTGTGTTTGCAACCAAATGACATTCTACAGCCCCCAGTTTTTACTATGCTTTGGCACCCCCCACCCCGGCAACTAGTCCACCTGCCTGCATCCAAGGTCCCCTCCGCAGGTCTGGCTGGTGTGTGCCATTATCCCATCCACCCCTCCCCAAAATTGCTACGTCCACGCAAGCTTCCCCCAGTGAATCCTGGAGACCTGTTTCATAAGTATACAAGGAAGGAGAGAACTGGGTTTCTTAAGGAGGACTTCGGCAATATGTCTGCTGGGCCAAGTAGGACAGCGATCCACCACCTGGAGCCACTCCCTACAAACGTACTACAATTATTTATATCCCATCTTTCAGGATATGAATCGTACCAAACTGGCTTACAAGTAATATGAAATTAAATAGGTTCCCCTTTTACTTCCTCCATGGTGCAAATAGTCTGTAGATTGTAAGCACGGGGCCTGTCAAATCTATATTTTTGAACAGTGCAGTTTTAGGTACAATAACATTCAAAATGTATATTTAAAAAGGCAGGTGCCACAGTTGCATCTCTGTTATTTTTAGGTGTGCACTTGAAAAACACAACACGAGGATAGGTCCTGAATCTCTTGCTCCCTGCAGCGATTACACTCCAGCTTTACCAGCACATCTTCCAGATTCTCCAGACATAAAAATCACCAGACACTCCAGAAGTTAGGTTATGTCCTGGACCTCAAACTACTTCCCCGCCCCCAGGGCTGCAGAGAGTCCCTTTTTTGGAGGGGGGGGGGTGGAGGAGAAGTGAGAGAACTTCCTCATGCAGTAATAAAGCCTCAAGATGCCTCATTGTACCAGGAAGCCATTGGGAGACAGCTTAATGTTCAATGACCCATTTTATCTCTTCAGAACTATTACAGGATATGGTTACGCAAGTCACAAATTCCCTCGTTTGCACTTCACACAAGTTGTTCCCTTTTATCACTGCCAGACTACATCTGGTTGCAAGCGGCTGTCGTATTGGAGGAACGTGGATGTCTTGGTAGATCGGGGGGGGGTGTCACTTCCACCACTTTTAAATCCCCCTGCCATTCACCGCAGCAGCCCCCCAGGCACCTCAGATAAGATGTGCTTCTTTTGGTCATGCAACACGCCGTTGCCTACAATCTGCTAACTCCATCCTAGCAAAGCCATGAACTGAACCCACAGCGGTTTTGAACGTAAAATACTGCTCAACTCTAATTTCCCCATTCCACCTCCACCACAGATTTTTTTTTTTCCATTTCACGATTTCATTTATTTCATCAGAATTACTGTATTTTTCGCTCTATAAGACGCACCAGACCGTAAGATGCACCTAGCTTTTGGGAGAAGAAAACAAGAAAAAATATTCTGAATCCCAGAAGCCAGGACAGCAAGCGATAGCCGCGCACAGCCTCTCCCGGGCAGCGGGAGCCTTCATCCTCCCTGCCCGGGAGAGGCTGTGCGCGGCTAAGACTTCCCCAAGAGCGCCGCTCCCTTTAAAGAGCGTACGGAGTGTGTGTGTGGCTCTTTAAAGGGAGCGCTGAGCAGAGCCTTCCGCCTGCATTCACTCCATAAGACACACACACATTTCCCCTTACCTTTTAGGAGGGGGAAAGTGTGTCTTATAGAGCAAAAAATACAGTATATACCACCTGGTTGCAAATGGAGGCAACTAGTTTGGCTGCAGCTGAATCCCTGGGAATCCCTCCCCATTCTCACGCAGAAGCAAGAGGCGTCATTGCAGCGCAGGTAGAGCTTGTGGCAAGCCAACCCCCCCCCCCAAGTGCTTCTCACTGGCTGCCAGCCCTGATGGTTATGTTCTGCCTCCCCTGTCAAGAGGCAGCAATGCTTCTGAATAGTAGTTGCTGGAAAATGCAGGAGGGAGAGTGTTTCGTGCTCAGGTACTGCTCAGGAACCCTAAAGGCATCTGGTTGGCCACCATGAGACCAGGATGCTGGACCAGACAGGTCACTGCTCACTGTGCTTTCCAGATGTCCCTGGACTCCATTTCCCATAATTCCTGAGCATCAGCCACACCAGGTGGAGCTGATGAGAGTTGTAGTCCCCAAGAATCTGGAGGGCTACAGGCTCTCCGTCCCTGCATTTTGGTGGTAACATGTCACATGTTGAGGGTTTTCATAGCAAACGCTCTCTGGGCTTCCTGGGGAAAGGTGGAGATTTCTGGCTTCCATTGGACATTGCGTGTTTCATCTTACTCAACAAAGCCTTCTTTCTAAAAACCACACAGGTGGTCCTTACCTTTGTAACAGCAGTCTGCCAATCCTGAAGGAAATCGGGGTGGTTCTTTTCTCTAGCTTCTGTCAGCAAGTATTTGCGTATGTTCTTTAAAGAAGAGGGGATGGGGGACATGAATAAGGGGCATTTGAATACTGCTATGAAAACATCTTAACTGAGTGCTTCCCTGCAGAGGATACCTGTGGGTACAGTGAAGAGAGTTTTCTGCTTGGACTGGAGGAGACTGGGATTAATTCTGCAATTGCCCATCGTGTGAAGCTGGGAGACCCCAAGCTCACAAGAACACCAAGCAGGCCCAACGCAAAAGGTAAAAAATGAAATAAACATCATACACAGGGCCTTGAGATCTTTACAGAAGGGAGTGGGGTAGAAGTGGGATTGATAAAGGGCATAAACTATTTGGAAGCTATTTAGGATTAATTTAGATACACTGGATAGGAACTGTCGCTTTCGCAAATGTGGGGTATGCATGAAATGTACTGCTGGAGAAGCAAGTCTTGAAATTATATAAACTCCTAGGGTCTGTGGCTGCAGCAGAGTTGCAAGACAAGCTTCAAGACAAGGAAACGCTACCAAACAATATAGCACCTGGCCTGGGATCCTTGAGACTGGTATGTCACTTGCCTGAAGATCAGAGTCTAATTCGCACAACAACTTCCGAACTACATCTGGGCCAGTTTCCACACTGACAGTGCTCTCTCTTTTGGGCCAAAGAGTCCTGAAATGTGTAGATCAGAGCCCTGTGAAAGGACTGGGGGGGGGGGCGCTAAGTGCTTTTTCTAAGGCCGACGCTGTTTAGTAGAACAGCTGTAACAACAAGTTGCTCTTACCTCGACACAGAACTTAAAGTGAATGCCTTGAGAGTCGTAAAACGAAATAATTCGGTTAGGGAGATTCACAGTAATTAGGGACCAGTGGACTTCCAGATGAATAGGAATTAACAAGAGCGTCTTTTTGAAGAGGTCCACCTAGTGAAGGGGAAGAGAGCACCCATCACCACAAAATACAAAGTCACGTGCAATTCAGACATAATGATCCCAAACCACCGTAGGAAGAGAACAGCCTGGAAACGTTTCACCCTGTGTGTATTTAAGTCACCGAAAAGCAAGTGGGTGGAGCAGCCTATTTCTCATAAGACACATTCTTCCTTCCCCTCTACTATGAAATAAAAAAACAGGGAGCCAGTGAAGCAGCAACAACTACAACGATTTTTCTTGAATATGACATGCCAAATTAAAATGTTCTGTTGTCAGCTGTAAAAGCGTGTAAGCTGCGTTACTCTTCAGTTACTCTACTCATTGTAGGCTTGGAAGGCCATTGTCTTGTCAGACTTTGAGCAGGGAGACCCAGGTTCAAACGGCCACTCACTGTGCAGTCTTCAGTCAGTCACCATATCTAACTTTAACTTTAACTGCGACAAAACAACCATCCCTTAGCTCCTTAGAAGAAAGAGAGCATACAAAATGTGATAAAAATCAGGTAGTGGTGGCACATTCTGGTTTCTGACAAAGCCAAATTAAACAAAACAAAACCCACTAGCCTTGGAGGCAGCAATGGTTACCAGGCAAGTACTACACAGACATTGAACTAAGCAAGACTTCCCAAGTGGAAGCAAGCCCTCTTGCCCCAGCCATACCCACCCAGTACATTTCCGAGCACAATTCAAAGTTGGTGCTGACCTTGAAAGCCCGAAACAGCCTTGGTCCTGTATACCTGAAGGAGCGTCTGCACCCCCATTGTCCAGCCTGGACACTGAGGTCCAGCACCGAGGGCTTTCTGGTGGTGCCCTCACTGCGAGAAGTGAGGTTACAGAGAACCAGGCATAGGGCCTTCTCGGTAGTGGCGCCTGCCCTGTAAAACGCCCTCCCAGCAGATGTCAAGGCAATAAACAACTATCTTATCTTTAAAAGACATCTGAAGGCAGCCCTGTTTAGGGAATTTTTTAATATTTAATGCTGTATTGTTTTTAACACTCAATTGGGAGCTGCCCTGAGTGGCTGGGGAAACTCAGCCAGTTGGGCGGGGTATAAATAAATAATTGTTGTTGTCGTCGTTGTTATACAGGTAAGAGCATACATGCATGAGAACACACCCAATTATTTCTTTGCAATCCAGTGTTCTAAGTTTGGCAGCAAATGGAAGCCCCACCGCTTTCAGCAGGAGTCTGACCCGCTCAGCATAAAGGCTGATCCATGGGCTAAGGCCTTTCTGGTGATACCGTAACTGCACAGAGCAGTACCAACAGGAAAGATCTTGTTTCCAAGACTGCTCCAAGTATTTGTGGGAAAAGCAGAGGTGAAATGCTCTTCCTCCAATCCCTCGCAAGCCAGCTCCATTCCTACCACTAGTTGAGTCCTGATCCACGCCCTATAAAGGCTACAGGTCGAAGAAAGTGGCATTTTCAATGCTCCCCACATAAAACACTCCCAACACGGTAAAATAAAGTAAGAAAAGCAGCACGTCAGCGAGAAAGGTTCTCACTCAGCCCACTTTCTGCTCTGTTGGTTTTCTTCTTGCAAGGGGTATTGGGAAAATATGACTCTCACCCCCACCCTGCGATATAAAGTCCATTCTACTGCTTCAAATTTGCTCCTTTATGTAGATTAAGCCTTAGAGCTTATAGACATTCACTTTGGGTTCCGTTTTCCTCCCCAGATGCAATTTATTTGATGCCATTTGCTTATTTAAACAGATGCTTCAATTTATTTATTTTTACGCAGCGCGGCCATTACTGCTTTACATCTCTTCATACTGAATTATTCAAAATCAATATTTTTTTGACAAGTGTGCTATGAGATGGCATTGGGTTTTAAGCATGAAATTAGCATTCCTAAGAGACAGCCTTCCGCACGTGAACACACGCAGCATCAGCAGCACAACGCAGCCAAAAGACAACGAAGGAGCTCTGCATTCCGCATCTAGCCTACAAGTGAAGATGTCGAAGGCATATAGAGAGGTGGAAACAGCCTTGGGCAAGTGATGAGGATGGCAGCTTAATGGATAGGACAAACATTTCTGCAAGGCAGGCTGCATGCGTTTAATACTTGATACTGCAAGCAAAACTGCTAAAGAACATGGAAGGGATGAATAGGACCTAACTGTCTAAGTTACGGTTTCATGCACACACAAAAAAGAAGCACACTTCTACGGAAAGGGATGCCCGTCCCATTGCACCTGGTGTGCACACACCGGCAAGAATGCCCAACTGCGAAAGGCAAAGAATTAGGTACACTCCTAGTGTTCTCATCTATTGCAAGGAGGTTTGTAGCTCTCGCGCCTGCAGAGGAAAGCCTGAAAGAAGGAATTTCTCAGGGCAGGCACCCTTGCTCATGTGGTGGGAGCAGCAGAAAGGCCCCCACCAAGCACATAACATCCCATGAAGTAGTTGCCCAATACCCAAGATGCCAACTCGTGAATGGCCAGAGGCAAGTTGCCACGTTGCTGCTTTCACTTAAGAGAAACTGCTTCAGTTCAAAGCAATTGAGGTGCTTTCCTCAGCAACCAATTAAGACACCCGTTCCCACCAAAAGGTGTGGGAAGTAGAAAAACCAGGTACAAACTACTAAGATTCCACGACTATAAAATACTGGGCTTGGATGTAGGAAGTCTCAGTTCTAAACCTGAGTGAACCATTTATCTTTTTGCTCGACCCACCTGAGAGGATTACGCTAAAATGTAAGGAGGGAGTAATATTTAGCGTTTGCAGAGAGCGCTTGCAGCTGTTTGCACGCATTATTTTGGTGAAGTCCTTACAATCACCCTACAAGGTAGGTCAGTATCATTGCCATATCACAGGTGGGGCACACATGCTGAAAAGAAGAGGCTTGAGGTGAGATTTGAATGGGGGGCTTCCTGGTGCATAGTTTAACCTTAGCCATTCTTATATACAAGCCCCTTGCAGTCATGGTGAGAATTAACATTTGCTTTGAGGAGGAAGTGAGAGCAATCTTATCACAAGCATCAAAAATCAGATACTCTTATTCTGGGGCAAAAGATGGAAAGTGAATGCACCCCAAGTTTAATTAAAATTCAGTCAGGTGAAACAGATGTTTGCTGCAGACTTTGAAATGCTGCACAAGGCACGAACAAAACAAAAGCAGAGATCTAGTATGCAAGCTAAGTAACAAAATCCAATTTAGCTTCTCATTCCAAGAAGCAGAACAGCACATTTCAATTTATGAGGCCCCGTTTTAAATGAATCCTTACAAAAGAGGATTGACTTTCTATCTCAAAAAAGAAAGACAAGAAAGAAAGAAAAGGAGGAGGGATGGAAGAGATCACACTCAGTAGCTACTGAGGAGATCACATTTTTGCCAAAGCAAAATACGACAGACAGCTGAAACTCAAAGAGAGCTTGGGAACAAAATTGTGGCAGCATCAGAGGGTGCAAAGGTTTCAAAAACAAGACAATTTCAAGTCAACAAAAATAAAAATAAAGGCTGACTTAAATAATTGATTTAATCAATATTCCCTCTGATAATTCATGTGCTTCCCACCAAGTGACCACTTGATCCATGTTATCAACTAAAAACAATTTCATTTACACCTGCTGCACTCTACATACAGTTTTGAATACTTTCCATTTTTACCTACAGAGGGCATGCTTTTAAAATATCCCCATAGCATAGAGCGTCTTTCCTACCAGCAAGAAGCCATATCAGTTATGAGCTAAGGATAGGACTGTAGGAAGCTGTGCATTTATCTAAAACTTTGCCTACTGTTTCCAGCACTGCTTCTTTCTGCTTCACTCTGCCTTGGCCGACCCAGCCCTGCCTTCACAGGAACAAAGTGGCAAAACAAACAGGAAATGCTCGTGATCAAAGGCTGGGATAGCTCAGCTGGTAGAGCACGGGGCTCTAAATCTCAGGGCTGTGAGTTCGAGCCCCACACTGGGCAAAAGATTCCTGCATTACAGGGGGTTGGACTGAATGACCTCACTGTCCCTTCCGGCTCTAGAATTCTATGCACAGGCTGAAGGAAGGCCTGAGAGTCACTGGGCAGATTAGAGCAATCCCGTCTTCGCAGAGTCAATATACAGTGCCCATGGGCCGCATCTAAAGTTCTCTGCCGACTAGCACAAAGGTGAGTTTTAATGTTGAGCAGAGGACGCCAATGCAACAACTGCAATAGCAGAAACTCGTTGCAGAGGATTGTGCAACTCGCTGCACAAGACTGCGCAACGAAATTACCAGCAACCTTTTGGTGCGTTCCTCTTGCACAACAACATCCCGCTGGAATAAAACATTTCGCGAGCGGAACAAGTTTACCGCTGAGTGACTTTGATTTGGGGCAAACATTGGATACAACCCTATGTTTCGAAAGTGGGCAAGACATTCCAGAAGTGGGCCCCACCAACAAAAAATGTTGGGAGTGCAGAATGCTCTCATTCATTGTGCCAACCAGCTGCACCCCTTTTTCATGCCTCCACCTCAGTTTCCTCCCCCTGCAACAGTCAGTATTGCACACACAAGCCAAGCAAGCTCAGTTCTTGCTGGATGTTTTGGAGTCTCTCCCCCACTTTAAGTCCTAAAGGCAACATATGTCCGCAAGCCTTAACAAAATAAAAAGATTCCTTCCAGTAGCACCTTAGAGACCAACTAAGTTTGTTATTGGTATGAGCTTTAGATGAAGATGTGTGCATGCACACAAAATCTCATACCAATAACAAACTTAGTTGGTCTCTAAGGTGCTACTGGAAGGAATCTTTTTATTTTGTTTCGACTACAGCAGACCAACACGGCTACCTACCTGCAAGCCTTAAGTTTCCCAAAGCCTGACAGTACTTCATTTTGCACATAGATGGTGCCATTTTGCCTACATAAGGATAGCGAACTCCGTTCTCCAAGTGACCAAGTACATAGGATTATTGGGAAATGATCAACATGCTTCTTCATATGCACAGAAAAGTCTCAACCTATCTGGTAGGGGCATTGATTAGTTTATAGTTTAACAGCAGGGCTAGCTTTGCTAATATTAATCTGTATGTAAGTTATTCCTTGAGAAACAAAAGTATTTTTACATAAATAAAATTGAAAGCTTATTGATTGATCGATCAATAGAAGGAACCTGCTTTTATTCAAGATTTCCAAGATTTAAGGATGTGCCTTAAATAAACATTTAATAAACATCTCAAGTCTACTTTAAGCCTCTCTGCAAACAAAGCCCATTTCAGTGCTCAGTTGTGATTTAAGCAAACACCTAGAATGCTCTGGAGTACTTCAGCCCAAACACTTTGCTACATTGCTCCATATATAATTCATAGTGCTGAGTTGCTGAGCTTCCTGTAGGTTGAGGAACAAAAGCCAAGGCTGTATACTCTAAGGAGGCCATCTTTTTCCTATCCTGAAGCTTGCTAGACCCTTTCTTTCTTTCTTTCTTTCTTTCTTTCTTTCTTTCTTTCTTTCTTTCTTTCACACCTCTCTAAATATTTTAATCAGTCAACTAAGTTGGATATAGGAAGTCTTTCCTGTTACCCAGAGGTTTTTCCATCCCCCATATTAAAGAGGAACATTCTATCTGGCAAAGATAGTTTACTATTTGGGGCTTGGAAGGGTATTTCCACTAGGTCAGTGATGCCAGAAGGTAATTCCCCAGCTGTGTGCGACGCTTGCAACCAGCACTTCTACCACAAATATGCTTTCCTCGCTTCTGCTTTTGGTTCGTGGCTATGTATATTCTACAGCCGAGCCTGGGACCGTCTTTCATGCAAAACCTGTATTTTATCAGGAAACTACGGCCTCTCAGATCTATCTTAAGCAGCTAAAGACACTCATTTATTTAAGACATTTACATGTCATTTAATCCTAAGCCCTTCTAAGTTATGTACATTTTAAAAAAATAAAGTTGAATTTAAAAATAAAACAATAAAAACTTATCATAAAACCAAATGCTACTTTAAAATGCCTGCTGGAACAAGGAAGTCTCAGTCATGTGCCTGAAGTTCTGCAAAGAGGGCGCCTGTCTAATTTCAGCTGGGAAGGAACTCCACAGGCTCTCATCCACTACAATGAATGCAATGTGTCTAATAATTATGAGCCATGCATTTGAGTCATTGCGGAGTAGCTGACTGGGACGAAATATAAGGAATCAGATGGTCCTTACGATATCCTGGACCCAAATTAAGGACTTGGAAATTAATACAAGAATCTTGAACTCCGCCCAATAATTTAGCAATACAGTGGAACCTCAGGTTGCGACTGTGATCCGTGCAGGAAGCATGTTCACAACCCACAGCGTCGTGTCTGTGCACACACGGGTCGCGATTCGGTGCTTCTGCACATGCACAAAGCGCAATTTAGTGCTTCTGCGCATGCACGAGCGCCAAAACCCGGAAGTAACCCATTCCAGTACTTCCGGGTTCGGCGCGGTGCATTCATTTCAAATTCATTCTTCGAAATAGTTCAGTATTACTCAGCTGTTAAGGGCTTTCAGAGCACACAGAAGCCTACCTTTTTAGTCCATCGTTTTACTCCGTTATATCCTTTGGTTACCAGCTGTCTATGAAAAAAGCTGTTGAAGAAATGAACCTACAAAAGGCAGAAGAGGTCGATGACTGATCACATTCAAAGCCTCCAGTTCTAGCACAATGAACTCCAGCTGAATGCAAACCAAGATCTGCTGCACCCCAACTAAGAAATGTTTATTTTATTAAGGGCATTTTTATACCACAGTAAAAACCTCTAAACTAGTGAAGGAGGGGGGATTCAGCTCATATTCCATGCTGTGTGAATCTGAAGGCCGATTTTATTGTTTTAACTGTTTTGTTATGCTAGTTTTATTGCATATTTTAATTAAGGATGTTTTAATACTCCAGTGGATTTGTTATTGTGTCTCTTTCTTATGTGTTGATTTACAGTTGTAAACTGCTTACATGAAATTTTGGCGTGTAAGCAATATATAAATTAAATAATAGTAGACGAATGTCCATACGTAGCCAGTGTGTGATCTAGAGCGGAGCTCATATGTAAATAAACACCCAGCAGATTAAAGGATTGACTACTCCCTCCCCCTGTGCAAAGTTAGGAATAGCTGCCCCCATAATTGCCCCTCTCCATTTTCCCTTAGGACTAATACTTTTAAGCCACCTTTTTTCCCCTATCCAATTGAGCTACTGTTGCATAATACAGAGCCAAGTAAAAGAAGCTCACCTTCTCAGGGACTGCATCCATTATTAGCTCGCCATACATGTTGATAATCTGAAAGAATTTAGAGAAGAAGAAAGTTGAAACTTTATTAGGGAGGAAAAACACATTATATTTGTGAATTGCTCCTCTGCAATGCTCAGTGTATCTGGTCATTCTCTGAATGCATTGCTAGAAGCAAGGATACATATACTGCACATTGAAAATAGATTCTGCACAATCCAACAACAAAGAAACCTGAATTCTGCAACCTGAACGATTTAGAATGAATGAATTTACTCTGTTTTTGCTAGTGGCAATGAGTTACACTGGAGACTGAAAGTTTTATTCTCTGGAGGTTTATTCTACCACCTTTTCAGATTCTGGGATTGCAGCAGCTACTGCCCCCACACATACAAGATTGCAACAGTGAGGACTGGAATTCCACCCACCCACAGTGTCGTTTTTAAAACAAAGACTGCCCCAAATGGCAGCTTGCTCCATCTTGCAAGAGGTGTGGTTTCTGCTCTTTAAAAAAAGATGCACATGTTAGTTTCATACCAGTGTACTCCCAACATTTTTCCACAAAAAAATAAGGGAAACATGTCTCTGTTTTCTATGGCAGAGGAGGTCCTTCTTCCTCCAATTACAATCACAAGTTTACAATGCTGCTATGTCCTTCATTTATTTTATCTAAAGCATTTTTACTTTGCTTTTCAACCAAAAGGGCTCACAGAGTGGCTTACATATGATTAGTACAAACTTACTTACAGGCTTACAATCTAAATTGCACAACACAAAATCAGCCTGGGGGGAGGAGGAAAGACCAACGAATAAAGCAAACCCACACAACAATTCTTAAAGTTGCACAGTAATTCTTAGAATGACCAGATATAATATGCACAGCTTTACCTCTATGAAGCTCAGAGAGCCAGACCTGAGAAAACCGTGAGCTAATTGAGCCTTTCTTCATTAAGTCAGGTAGCTCACTGAAGATTAACATATTTGTATGTATCCATGGAGATTAAGGGACACTTTGTGACCTGCAGTTACACCCTGGCATGAGGGAAATGACTTTGTGGGTGTATTGTAGCAGATTTGACACATGCAGTGTTAGAAACTCAGATATACAGTGGTACTTCAGGTTAAGTACTTCATTCCGGAGGTCCGTACTTAACCTGAAACTGTTCTTAACCTGAAGCACCACTTTAGCTAATGGGGCCTCCTGCTGCTGCCGCGCCGCCAAAGCACGATTTCTGTTCTCATCCTGAAGCAAAGTTCTTAACCTGAAGCACTATTTCTGGGTTAGCGGAGCCTGTAACCTGAAGCGTATGTAACCTGAGGTACCACTGTATAAACTAGGCACAAAATGCCTCCTTAAACCAGGATTACAGCTGCAAAAAAAGAATGCCTGGTTGCCATTTTTGGGCCAGAGAGCTCGAAGGTCGTATTTTTCAATAATAGTTTTTGGTTTCTGAAATTCATTCTGATTGTGCAGATAAAATATAATGGATAAAATTTTACAGGATGTGTTGCTAGTGTGTGAAAACAGTCAAGATCCAAGGATCCCCAGGCATGCAGCTCCAGGTGGTGGAGACGTCAGGCACCATCCTGGCACCCGGGCATCTTCACTTGGTCACAAGTGGCCGATTGCCAGGTGCAAATTGCATCTGGCACATTTCAAAGGCTGGGCACGTTACTTGCTGGCTTGATGGGCAGAATCAGAAATTCTCTTCTCAATCCAGAAAGAGGCTACTATTTTACATTGTATACAGGTTTCCACAAATATGCAAAAGCATTTGGTATAACAGGAATCTAGACCTGACCACACAAGATAGGGTGTAAGGATGTAAATATTCCACACACACCTCCTAGACCGACAGACAGAGCAAGTTCCATGCTCACATCTTGTCTTAGAGAATTTTCAAATCTCATTTTTAGGCAGCGATGCGAATCACCACTGAATGTAGCAGACAAGTATGAGAAGGAAGCAGTCATGGTTATTTGCTTTACAATTTTGTCTTATTCTACTGTTGCAGTCAACCATCTTTGCAAGCTTCATTTTCTCATTCCGCTAAGTAAGAATGCAAATTTTGAAGGATGCACTAATCCTAGCCTGGATTACATGTTTCAAACCCAGCATTCCAATTCTAATTAGACAGTCTAGTTCTGTACAAATCAAGCCACTTACTTACACCATAGCCATCTAACCAATTTGAACCCAGAACCAGATTAAGGGAGCAATTCCATAGCAAGATCTACTAGGATGAACTCCAACGAAGCTGAGAGGTTATCCTGTCTTAACTTCCTCATACTCAACTCAGAGATCCACTGGCTTATCTCCCCCATGGAAGGGCATTCCATAATACAGCCATACCTCGGGTTGAAGTAGCTTCGGGGTAAGTATTTTCGGGTTGCGTGTTACTTCTGGGTTTCGCCACTCGTGCATGAGCAGACGGTCAAAATGACATGTGCATGCGCGGAAGCAGCGAATCGTTCGCTTCTGGATGCGAAAGGGGCTCCAGAACAGATCCCATTCGCATCCAGAGGTACCCCTGTATAGGGCCAACCAGTCATGAGGTCAACTAATGCACACATGACAGTGGCCAAGCCAACCCTGTTCAGGAAAGGGGTTATTGGTATATCCATGTAAGCTGGTAATAGGTGCTCCTCACTGGAGAGATCACCTGAACCTCTGGTGACAAATATGGACCTGGGAACACCCTTGAATGTATACACACAAACACGCACCAATCAATTATATTAGTAGTGACTTGAGTGGTTCCTTCCCTCCCAAATCACACACCCTTCCAGCAGTATGCCAACTGGGTAGGAGAGACTTTTGAATAAATGTGTTTTTTAAAAAAGTTTTTTTTAAAAAAAAAAATGACCTTGGATGGGAGTTTTAACAGACGTTACTGAAGATCAGGGAATTCTCGCATTGCAGATGCCTCTACTGGATAACCCTTTTCTAAACTCTAGAACTCATTTCCCACAATTAGGCCAAGATCCATGAAGACAGTATAGAAGCAGGTTAATGTTTTGCACCCTGCTCCAAAGAAAACCCAACATCCCTTCAACCTGGAAGCAAGGCAACAGTACCATGAAGGTGTGACTGAAAGCACCATTTTAAGCAGCAGAATCTGCAATTGCTCTCACCTGATCGTTTAGCCAGTTCTGACCATCCAACGTTGTCAAATCATCCATATCCAGCATGTGCTTGTTATAGAAGACCCGGAAATTGCAAGTGGAAGATTTGGGATGCCTCGTCTGATACTTCATGATTTCCTTGGTGATGAATGGCTTTCTGGAACAGGCAGCCAAGAAAGAGATAAGACAATGCAAAGTTATCCCAGCACATTTGATATGCAGCTCTGCATAGCCATAGGGAGCCAGTGGAATCCGGAAAGTGAATAAGCAGAGCGAAGAATTAAGAGATAGCTACTAACCTATAGGAGAAGTCTTCATTAAAGACTTCCTTTAATCTTCCCATAACATCCTTTTCACAGAGTGGAATTAGACTGCCATATTTCTTCATTACTTCATCTAGGAATCCTTATAAATAGAGAGAGGGGTTTTTTTGAAGAAGAAAAAGTATGCATAGGAGCAGCAGTTGCACAGGAATCAGATGCCTTATTTCTATGGTTGAATTTCTACGAGCCATTTTCAAGTCAGAATTGGAACAGCACAAAATTGACGTACAAGGTTGACAATGACGCAATGACAAGTCCCAGACTTGGGCCCCTGTTCAAATGAGCATAGACATACACTTTCTGCAGAGCCACTGTCTCTCTGTAGTACTGTGAGGGAGAGCGAGCATGCGCTCGTGAAGGGCTTAGCACCCACCCAAGAAGCATAAAATGGTTTCTAGGGCTTGCCTAAAATAAACCTGATAAGCGGGGTACTTGTGATCCTAAATCCAACCCAAAAGAGAAGCATGCAACAATCTCTGCCCAGATATGAGGCTTCCTGCAGCCTAAGTGAAACGAATTTTTGGGGGGGGATGCGTGGCATACAGCTGTAGTGCTTAATTAATTGCACCTTTGGTGTATAGCATTTCTAGGCAGATGAAAGAGTTTCCAATCAGCACATCATCAATTTACATTACATGGCTTGGGAGAAGAGATACGTACCCCTAACATCTGGATGAAATTGCGGTTCTGTTCGCATGGACAAAAAATAAACGTGGAATACGCAGCCCTTTAGATGGCAGCAATCATACTGCGTTTCTCGAAACTTAACATCTTAAATTTTGAAAGACCAGTTGGGGATAATTGCAGGGAGGGGAAGAAGCGCAAAAATGAACCTTCCAGGGTCTGAATGCAGGGCAGGTGCTATACTGGCCCTGACTGAAATCAACCCACATCAATTAGATGTTCAGAGAATAGAGTCATGGGAATGCACACCAAATCCGTTTCAAAATTGTGGGCACCCTCTACTTACATTGTGACAAGGAGAAATATTTTTAAACCCATTGTACACGCCAAGTAACCACCGACACCATGGAACATTTCTAGCAGGAACTGCTACAAGCCAAGGACTCAATCACCCCTGCATTCCAGAATGGAATTGGCCTGTGCCAGTTGGATACCACTTAGGACACACCAACAGCCCAATCTACACTGGGCTGCCAAGAGGTGAGTACAGGGGATACGGATCTACTGAGCTCACAGTCAGCAAGTAGCTTCACTCCTTTTATTACCCATCTCATTAAGCACTCAGATTCTTATTTCAATATGGAAGACGGGCAACTCTAGCATGTATTGAGATTAAGCCTCCAGTCTGGGTTCTCCTAAGTATCTGGGGCCACAATAAGCAGATAAAGCGTTCTGAAGAGTTAAACTGCCTCTTGATTTTGGCTCCAACCCCCAATTGTGCCAGTCTCAATTTCGTCCCATAACAAGCCCATCAAATGAAACACCACCACCAATGCACTGTGATTGCAACCCACTGGTTTATCATGCAACTGCGCTATCAAAGGGCAGACCTGTACGATCTGTAACCCATCAAGCTTCACACAGCCCAGCAGCCATTACTAAGGTCCATCAGGTATACTAAGACTGCAGCTCTTGCAATCCCAGGCAGGCAAGCAAAAGCCAGGGCTTCGCTGCATTCCTGCAAAAGCCACAGTACGTGGCTTGGAGGATCACAAGAACGACAAGGACAGGCCAGCTGAACTGCTGTGTGTGCAACATCCTAATCTCAAACCCACAATAAATATAGCAAGAAGTACAATAGTGCATAAAATGTCATTATAATCTACAGGGACAGCACCCAGATTCATAGCATAAATAAACAAAACCAGCAATAAGCATTAAGAGTGTTGCTATATACCACAAAGCCACACAGCCAACTGCTCGTCAGTGACGCAAGAAGCTCTCTGGCTGCTTCTTTTCCCACTCTTTTGGGTCCCTGATTTCTGTCCTGTGCTTCCTCTCAGAGGCTCATCATGAGGGCTTTTACAGTACGGGTGATCTAAGAGCTCTGCGCCAAATACGTCCATGCTCATGGGCCCTTCCACCTCCATCTGACCACTGTCCTCATTTTGCGCCAGCTCCACGGAAGCAGGCCCATTAGCAAAGCCGTCGTTTGTGCCCAAATCCACCCTGGAGGGCTCCAGCACTGTCTCGCCGGCACCCGTAAACTGATTCGTTCCTCCATCTCCTGGACCTAAAACCGAGCTTTCTTTCTCCGTCACAGAGACGAAACTATCAGAGCAGCTGTCCAGTGCTTCCTCCTTGTGAGTAGGCTGTGCTCCACATGCTGCTTCTGCTCCATGCAACTCCGGCACGCAGGGCTCAGCGATGCCATTTTGGTCTCTGGGCGCAAGTTCCTTGTAATGGAGCTCCCTGCAGGGCAAGCGTGGGCCCTGGGTGAGGCAGGCGTCAGGCAGGTGTGTTTGACTCTCCTCAATCAATGGTCCTGGCATATGACTGTTCATATCTGACAAGCTGAACACGTTCCAGGGAGATTTACTTTTCAGTTTCCAAGAGGGAAGCGAGGCCCCAGAGACTCCTCGGCGGAGGTCCTCTTGCCAATCTCTGCTTACTTTCTCCACCCAGCTCGGCCTCCTTATGCTCAACTTGCACGTCTTGCCTCTCCAAAACCTGGGACGAGATTTCGCGATTCTAATCCAAAACTTGACCGCAGAAAGTTTCTTATACATCATAAATAGAGATCTGTTTTTTAAAGTACACCTTTTAAATCTAGGCCTCCTCCTAATAGTCAGGAGGTCACATGTTCCATTTTGCTCCAGGCCTTGGCAGCAGCACTTCCTTCTGGAGTTGTTCAGAACCTCAACGCCACTGTTATTGCTCTCGCCCACCTTCCGAGCAAGACCATCCTCTTTTACCAGGAAGGTAGTATTGCTGGTCACCGTGCTGTGTTGCTTGCTTTGAGAAGGCTTTGAGTCAACAGTTAAACTGCAAAATTTATTCAGAAGTTCTTCGCTCTGAAAGGATGTGCTACCCAGCTCCTCTGCCACTGTAACAGGTCCTCCACTTCTGCACCAAGGAAAGAAGCCTCTGTGTATGTTTTGTGGAAATGTGCAGTTTTCAAAAGGTATGACTTGCTGGGGGTTTGCATTTAGGAACACTTCAGGAGCCCACTTCCTCTGGAGCCAAAGACTCTTGCTTCTGCAGGGCTTAGTTTGTTTCAGGCTCACAGGTGTCCAAGTGCCTCGCCTCCCTCCTTTAAGTAGAGAAAGACGGTTCCTTTGGAAGCAGTACTGCTTCAGCCCCCAAAATCCCACCGTCCATTTTCGATAACCGGCCAGCAACCGACTTCTCCGCTGTATTTTTCTCCTATGCTCTTTCATTTTTCTGCTGCATTATGATCTCGAAGTGCAGCTGCAACAGCAAAGGAAACACAAGAAAGAAACAAGTTACACCACAGAGAACTTAAAAAGTTCCATCATTCAAAGCCCTCCAGCAACACAAACTGTTCAGAACCCGTTTTTTGCATGCAGCAAGGTAAGTTTCCTGAGGGAGACTGCAGAGACATACCAGGGACTATGGCTTCTTTCCTGGTCATTAAAAACTTGCTGTTTGATTGGACGAGAGGCAACCACACCCTTACTCATCGGTGCAATGCAGAAGAACTCAAGTCTCTCCTGCTTACTGATCTGTGTTAAAGATGCCCATTTCGCCCTAGCTACACTTTACATGGTTCAAATTGTGACTTCCGCCCCAATTTGTTGAGCCACTCCTTTATTCCTCCAGTCCCCAATGTGCCCCCAATTCTGCATGTGTATTTGCATCCCTTTGCAAACCAGATCATAGCTGTTAACGTTTTCCTTTTTTTAAGGGAAATTCCCTTATTCCGAATAGGATTCCTCACAAGGGAAAAGTTGACAGCTATGAACCAGATGTCTACTGTGCTGCCAGGAAGGCAAGAGGTTATGGGGGAAAATGAGAAAGGCATGTTGGGATATAAGCTACTTTTCCTTGAAGATCTGGTGGGAGAGCAGTGGCTAGGAATACAGGACAGTTTCTCATTCCAGGCGCAGATGTCCTCAAAATGCCACTAAGCTCAGGGTCATGGTCCCATCTCAATATGGCAGCAATGCTAGCCTACCTTGCAGAGTTACTGAGAAATTGTGAAGTGTTTCCAACACCTGAGGCATTATTCCAGCCTTCCCCATCTGGAGGGAACAGCTTCCATCAGACTGAGCCAGCACAACTGGGAGCTGTGATCCAAACCTTCTAGAGAGTACCAGGTTGTGAAAGGCAACACCAAATACTTATTATGTAGTGTATAACCTCACCCATAGCCAGTTTGAACTATCTTATTTTTTTCAGCATAGTGAAAAACTGCACAGTGTTGCAGGCTATTTGTAACTGGTATTATTATTATTATTATTATTATAATAAAAAAGAGAAGACAACCCAAGTATGCTAAACAGAATTAGGAAGCAGTCAGAAAAAAGAACAGAAATTGTCATATGTGGTGGACATGGCAATTTTCAAAGAAAAAAAGGGGGGGAGAGACCGTAATAAGAATAACAGGACATAAGATTGTGTTGGATCTCATTTTTGCTTTTTTAATTAAACTATGCAGGTGGTTCAGAAAAGAGCTAACAAATAAACAAAATTAGGAAGCATCAACTACAGAGCAAAGGGGATAGATTGAAAGTTACAGTCTGCTTAAATAGCCCAATTAAAATTAAAATGTGCTTTTGAAAAGAATTGGATTTCTGTTACTCTTTTCAAGTAATTAATTAGTATATTTAAAGAAGATTTACAAGAATTGTTGTATTTAATTAGTTATTAGTGCACAGGTTTAGCTATTAAGTTGATTCATTGAAGAACTGTATTTAGAATTTGCAGATATAAACTTAACGCAATCTTTTTTTAAAAAAAGATCACTATAAAACTGCAAATACACATTGTGAGCAAGGCTGGAAAAATCCCATTTAGCGCCTTCAGTTCACTTTGCTCCTTAACTTGCCCCTTATTTGTGTGTTCTGATACCGCCGCAACTTTAGATCTGTGGAAGGGAGAGTGCGGAGCAACAAGCTAGCTCTGCCTCACCTGGCAGTCCTCGTCTCCATTTATATATTGGAGGCAAACATCTGCAAAATGGAGCAAACAGGTAGGGTCCCCTGTGAAATTTGGAACTACTGAAAGTTCAGGCTTCCAAGTTGCACAGGGAGTCTGGGCAAGGAGAAATGACTCTTCACTTCAGGGCAAGTCACCTGAGGGATCAGGATGCATAAAGGGCTCTATAACACCCTGGAAAAGATCCCCCAAACATGCCAACACCTGGACAAGTACTGTTCTTCCAAGAACTATGTCATGCTTTTGTCCACCATAAAGGAGACAAAAGCAGAACTAGTAGTTCTGCCAGGAAGTAGATAGTAGTTTGATGTGACAGTGGAAACTTAAGCCCTTCCCTGTGACCCAGATTGTTCATTCTTGGCCACTTTATTTTACCTTGGCTTTATGCTGCCTGGGTCCTTTACAGACCTTTCCTTCAAGTCTCCTCCAGTTCAACCCCACTGCCATGGTGATGTGTAATGCAAGAGCATGAACAATGAAAGCTTATTCTGTTACAGTTACAGATAGGTAGCCGTGTTGGTCTGCCATAGTCAAAACAAAAAAAATTCCTTCCAGTAGCACTACTGGAAGGAATTTTTTTTGTTTTATTCTGTTACAGTTAGACACAGGAGCAATCGGCAACCAGTAAAGAGGACCTCTTGAGAAGTGTATGTTGATTAGTGCATAGCTCAATACAACAAAAGTCAGAACAAAGTTGAAGGAAGGAAATAAGGGGAAGGTAACGGAAAAGCAAGGGAGGGAAGCTTAACAGACTACAGGAAGAATGAGAGTCATGCTTTCAGGAACTGTCAATGCCTGTTTGCTGAAGAGGTTCGATTGGAAGGAAGGCAGGTGGCTCGCTGAATAGAAACGGTGAAAAAGTAATCCTTTAAGCATCTCTGAAGTGAGATGAAAAGTACATTTGGAGAGTACCCAGTACTTTTCGAAATGTGCAGCTGCTGATGAAAGTGCAAGAGAGGATCAAAAATAGTTTCTGTTGCACACTTGAGAGCAAGAGGAAGGAAGGAAGGAAGGAAGGAAGGAAGGAAGGAAGGAAGGAAGGAAGGAAGGAAAAGCCAAGGGCAAAGGCAGTGGTGCTCAGCACCCCACATATCCTTCTGAATACACAAGAAGCAACTTATTGCCTCTCAGCTAGATATATTTTCCCAGGCTCAAATAAGCTACCTTTCAAGGTTGCCATGCTATGAAACTTAATGTGATCCGTCACTTGACATGTGCTCTTAAAAATCGGTGCAGCTAGGGCTCTCTTCCGGAGTCGGTGTGGCATTAGGAGCATTAGATGTCAGAATGTAAGAGCCATACTGGATCAGACCAGACACCTGCCTAGTTCAGCATCCCACTTCCCACAGTGAGAAACCAAAAGCATATGGGAAGCATGTGGGAAAACCAAAAGTAGAACGTTGATAAAACTGCCTTCTCTCACAGCTGTTCCCCAGCAGCTGGTATTCAGAGGCATATTGTCTGAACCTGGAGGGAGCATATAGGCATCACGACTATATATTGCTGCAGAATCAAACTGAGAACAAGAACCATAAGACAGTACATAGGCATGATAATAGCCTTCTTATAGGCAACAAAAGAGCCTGGCATCTCCACCATCTGGAGGTGCATTTCTGGAAATCATTGAATCCTGACTGTTTTCACACACTTCTTCCCCATCCTGTAGAATTCTATCAAGTTATATTTTATCTGAACAATCAGAATGAATTTCAGGAGCCAAAACGCTTTTTCTGTGCACACTGAGCAGGAGCAGTGAAGAAAATATAGCTAATTAGTGTAGCTTGTCTTCAATTACCCCACCGCCCTGCTCACAGTTGTGAAGAATATTATTATGTTATGAATGGTCCGTGTCACCATTAAGAGAGGTAAGAATAGGCCAATATATATGTGCGTGGACTGTCCCTGGATTAAGTGACTTTTCTTCTTTGAGTTCTCAAAGTTCCTAACCTAGCTCTAGGCTGTCATCTGAACTATCCAGATGTTTAACTGAGAATCAATCACAATCTGTCCATCATTTGCAAAAGAAGACTAAGCATTCCGTTTCGGTGACTGAAACGTTTGTTCAAGGAGCCATTTGGCCCCTACCTTATATATCTTAAGTTTCTAACACTGGACTCTGTAGGACTAGGACCTAGAAGACCCGGGTTCAAATCCCCACTCAGTCATGAATTTCACTGAGTGTTACTGTCCTATATATGCCTCTCTGTATAACCTGTTTTGCTATGACTGGTTACAACCCTCCAAATACCACTAATTGCAAAAGGAACCAAATAAATTCTTTACAAAAAATAAATAGAGAGTGCTGCTACATTGGGGGGGGGGGGAGGCAACTAGCCATTCTGTTTTTGCAGCCATAACCCAGGTTCCAGGAGCCATGTGGTGAACAGCTTTTCCATCCCGGTTTCTAACACTGCCTGCCTGGTTGCTTTAGATTCTCAACTCCCATCAGGTCCAGCCAGTATAGCCAATGGCCAAGAACAATAGGCACTGGAGTCGAACAATACCTGGAAAGGGGCATTGTTTTGTCTAACTCTGCTTAGGGGTGGGGAAAAGGTTCTGAGTATGCACATACTATTAACATTAAAATGGCTTGCTGCTGCTCTTTCCCCCATTCCCATGCCAGTATCAAAAACTGCAACAAAGCATGAAGATAGAAGCACAAACAGAACAGAAAATTCAACTCATTAGCCTCTGTTTTCACTGCTCAGACGACAGTGAGCAGCAGAATTCTTATGCATGGAAAGTTCCGAACATTCAAAGAGGCTACTGAAGCCTTCCTAGAGTTTCGTCCACACTTTTTCTTTTTTGGAAGCTTTCGTGACAATAAAAGCTTAAATATACTTTCCACAGAAGGGCAGAGCATCAGGAGTTCTAGCTGACACACCATGAACTGCACAAAATCAATTCATTTTACACACTTAAAAGTTAAAACTAGATCAGTGTTTTGCTTTTAGGAGACTTGTATGTGCTGCACAAGACATTACTGCAAACGAGACATTTTATTCTAGTACAGTACCAACATTTAAGGGCTGACCGCATCATTGGCAAGTGACAAAAGCAACAAAGGCAAACTCCAAAAGCAGAAGTGGACAACTTACTCAGTGCCAGGGGGCAAACTGGAAAGATGTGACTAGAAAACAGTTGCTAATCAGCGGTTTTTGCTACTTAAAGTAGTTTAATCATCGTGAAAATGAGAAAGTATTGAAACAAGTATATGTGCAGCAGAACTTCCAGGAGAGGATAATCAACATAATCTAACACATATTCGGGAAATTTTGTTTGCTACTAATTTGGACATCTTTTAACCAAATTTGGCATGATTCTTCCCAAGATCAATGGGTAGGTTTTTATACATGCTCTGATATATTTGGACACAGCTTTGAATCATGGTGGTAACGTAAACTAAACCTTTCAAAACTGCACTGATTTATTTTGGGGTGGGGGGTGTCTTATAATTCCCATGCAACGCTTGGCACAAATAAGACTGCTAGCACAAAACGGACTGAAAAAATATTATTTCTGACTGGCAGCGCAGGTGGGAATTTTTTTTCATCCTTCCTCTACAATAACCATTGCCATAGGGAAATCCCGATTCAATCAAAAAAAAATATCAAAATGGGTTTAAATACTAAAACATATTCAAGTATGTAACACTGCTCACAGAGGAGGAATGAGGTTTTAACATACAGAATATAACCAGGGTGGGGAGGACTACTCTATAGTAACACAAACATTTTGGGGTGAGAGGGGCGCTGCATGTTATTATCCCACCCTAAATAACTGAAGACTCCTCATACTGCTTTATTATTTTGTTCACTGCATCAGCAAGAGAATTTCTTCAGATCTTCATGATATTCACAGTGAACTTACCATATTTTTAGCTCTATAAGACGCACCTAGTTTTTGGAGGAGGAAAACAAAAGAAAAAATATTCTGAATCCCAGAAGCCAGAACTTCTGGCTTCTGGGAAAGCTGTGCAGCCTGCATTTGCTCCATAAGACGCACACACATTTCTCCTTACTTTTTACAAGGGAAAAAGTGCATCTTACAGAGCGAAAAATACGGTACAGTGGTGCCCCGCAAGACGAATGCCTCGCTAAACGAAAAACCCGCAAGACGAAAGGGTTTTCCGATTTTTTAGCGGCTTCGCAAGACGAATTTCCCTATGGGCTTGCTTCGCAAGACGAAAGCCCATAGGGAAATCTCCGGGGACAGCGGGGAAGCGCAGCGCGCCTTCTCCTCTGTTCCTGGACCTGTCCTAAGGCTTGCGGTGGGAGGTCCGGGAACAGAGGACAAGGCGCGAAGGGCTTCTCCTCTGTTCCCGGGGCTTGCGGTGGGAGGAGGGTTTTTCCTCCCCACCGCCAACATTCAGAACAGCATTCTGAATGTTGGCGGTGGGGAGGAAAGCCCTCCTCCCACCGCAAGCCTTCAGGACAGGTGCGGGAACAGAGGGGAAGGTGCGCAGCGCTTCTCCTCTGTTCCCGGGGCTTGCGGTGGGAGGAGGGTTTTTCCTCCCCACCGCCAACATTCAGAACAGCATTCTGAATGTTGGCGGTGGGGAGGAAAGCCCTCCTCCCACCGCAAGCATTCAGGACAGGTCCGGGAACAGAGGGGAAGGTGCGCAGCGCTTCTCCTCTGTTCCCGGGGCTTGCGGTGGGAGGAGGGTTTTTCCTCCCCACCGCCAACATTCAGAACAGCATTCTGAATGTTGGCGGTGGGGAGGAAGCCCTCCTCCCACCGCAAGCCTTCAGGACAGGTCCGGGAACAGAGGGGAAGGTGCGCAGTGCTTCTCCTCTGTTCCCAGACCTGTCTTGAAGACTTGCGGTGGGAGGAAGGTTTTCCTCCCCACCGCCAACATTCAGAAGGCTGTTCTGAAGGCTGGCGGTGGGAAGAAAAGCCCTTCTCCCCCCAGCCTTCAGAAGAGTTCCCGCCTAGGCTGCGGATAGCAGCCTGCTGCCCCGCGTGAGGGGCGCTCTTAAGCAGAGCGCCCCTCGCGCGGGGCAGACATTCGCCGCTTGGGGAGCCCTGCAGGGGAAGTCTTGCAGGGCTCCCCAAGCTGCGAATGTCTGCCCCTCACGCGGGGCAGCAGGCTGCTATCCGCAGCTTGGAGAGCCCTCTGGACCTCTTCTGAAGGCGGGCGGGGGGCAAAAGTCTTTGTCCCCCCTGCCTGCCTTCCCGGGGGATTTTAAAATGCTGGCGGGCGGCAGCGCTGCCGCCCGCCAGCATTTTAAGATCGCCCCGGACAGCGGAGAAGTCCTCCGCTGTCCCGGGGTTTTTAAAATGCTGGCGGGCAGCAGCGAAGGCTTCGCTGCCGCCCGCCAGCATTTTAAAATCGCCCCAGGACAGCGGAGAAGTCTCCACTGTCCCGGGAAGGCGGGGGGGGGAAGCAAAGACTTTCGCCCCCCCGTCGGCCTTCAGAAGAGGTCGGGGGACAGACTGTCCCCAGACCTGGTCTGAAGGCGGTTTCCATAGGAACGCATTGATTGATTTTCAATGCATTCCTATGGGAAACCGTGCTTCGCAAGACGAAAAACTCGCAAGACGAAAAGACTTGCGGAACGAATTAATTTCGTCTTGCGAGGCACCACTGTACTTTGCAAAACTGGTAGTGCACTTCTTGCTTAATCAATCTCTGCTGGTGAAGAACTATGCACTCTTGCCTTCTGCACCAAGTTCTCAACACTAAAAGTTATTTTATATAAAGTATATTTTTCCCAAAAAAAGATTTGTTTACTCAGGTATACAATACGCTTGGGTGCTGCATTCAAGGATGCTCAATAGAAGCTACTATCCCCATTCTCCCAATCTCTTCCTTCTCAGTTTCACACACCTTTCTCCTGTACCTTGAAAAGCATGATCATCAAAGTATAGGACTCCTGCGCAAGTTCTAAATTGCTGAAGATCTAGTTGTTCACACCTAAATAATTTCATTTTGCCAGGCTCTTTCAGCAGTCTTTATTGTGTAAACTAGATACATCCCTGAAGTCAGATGAATCTGACTTGTAATTACATGTTAGGCCTCAGATTATGGAGTCAGGAAGAACAACTTGCATCAGCTTTGTCTTCTTCCCACCTGCATCATCTCCACCACAGACGCACTGCCATGTAGTTCATCGCTGCACATGGACTTGAAAGGCGTAAAGTTCTCATACCAACACCGATAATAGTCTGCAAAAGAACTATATAACTCTTGTCCTTTGGATTTTTCAAATAAGAAACTAGGAGACCTGTAAAAGGAAGGAAATACAGAAAAGCAGAGCCAAGACTGTCCAAACACCTTAAAACTAGCAAGATCCCAAATCTTGTTCCTCCCTCCTCCAATAAGCTGTATAAATTGGCCTAGGGCATCCTGGAATGCAGGGACTCTGTATGTCTCATTCCTTTCCATCAATTGATTTTCTGTACTTTCCATACATCCCAATCCTATTCAAATTTACTCAGAAGAACCCACTCCTCCATTTCAGAAAAAAATATTTCCAAGAATGCACAGAACTGCAGGTCACTTGAAAAGAAGTAGCACTCCATAAAGGCGGCTGATTGCCGAAGAATTGATGCTTTTGAATTATGGTGCTGGAGGAGACTCTTGAGAGTCCCATGGATTGCAAGAAAATCAAACCTATCCATTCTGAAGGAAATCAGCCCTGAGTGCTCACTGGAAGGACAAATCCTGAAGCTGAGGCTCCAATACTTTGGCTACCTCATGAGAAGAGAAGACTCCTTGGAAAAGACCCTGATGTTGGGAAAGATGGAGGGCACAAGGAGAAGGGGACGACAGAGGATGAGATGGTTGGACGGTGTTCTCGAGGCTACCAGCATGAGTTTGACTAAACTACGGGAGGCAGTGGAAGACAGAAGTGCCTGGCATGCTCTGGTCCAGGGGGTCACGAAGAGTTGGACACGACTAAACAACAACAAGCACTCCATTATTGATGCCGTTATTATTTCTGCATATTATCTTGCAAATGTTGCTTTGAAACTTCCTGTTCTCACTAGTTTAATCAAGAATTGCTTAAAACTCAAAGGCTTGCTGTGACATATCAATAAACAAAGCACATCTGAATTATAATACACACTTCACAAATTTAAGAATGCTTATAAGTACTTCAAGGTCCAACCTACAGAACTGCTACCAAACAGTAACTGAAGTTACTTTTTCATAATATTTGTTATTATTGTTATTGTTTTAAAAGATCTCTGATCTGCATAGACCTCAATGGTAACTCATAAAGAAGTCACGAGTAACTTCTTAACATTTTTAAACAATAAAGCACAGCAATGCAGAGGTTAAATTACTGTAGAGAAGTCTCATTCATATATATATATGTATGAATATATATATGATATTATGGAAAGACCTCTGCTGGATGCCAAGGAGAGCCACCGCCAGTCAAGAGTAGACAATATTGGGCAACACGGACAAGTAGTCTGGCCAGGCATAGAACAGCTTGCACAAGTAAAGATTATGAAGCCAATTAAACACCTTGCATTGAGCAACAAAAGCTTTTAATGAATCAACAAGGATTTAGAGGTGTTCTGAGCCAAGTTAGAATTCCTCAACAGAAGCTACAAAAAGAGTAAGGCCTTTTTGGAATTATACATTATGACACAAACATGAGTTGAATATACGCTACTTTAGCCAAATGTAGCGTTTCTATCCAATTCTGAAGAAAGCATGACAGATATTATGTAGAATTTGCATTTTGCTTCAGTATGAATTAGGTTATAACTACTGAACTCACTACACTTTCTAGAATTCCACCAAGACTAAGGAACAAAGGGGTCACTGAGATTATGACTGTTGTTTTTACATCGCATATAATGCCAACAGATAATTGCTCCCTGCTCTGCTCATGTCTAAATACTTCTTGAAGGTATTAGTGTATATTCAGTACAAACAACATGCATAAGAACCCAGCTCTACCCACCTATGACCAGGCTCTTTACCCTGGGAATGGTCAAAGAGACATTACCAAGCCACTTGTGGCACAATGGGGCAGTGCAGCTGGCTCTTAAGTAGAAGGTTGGTGGTTTGAGCCCATGCACAGATGGCTGCAGGCAGGGTTCCTGAATTGCAGGGGGGTGAACTAGATGAGCCTTTGGGTCCTTTCCAACTCTACACAGAGTAAACTTTCATTGATGCAAACTTCAGATAAACGAGTTTGGACATAAGAAAAGCTGTGCTGGATTAGATCAAAGGCCCATGTATTCCAGTGGAGTGTTTGAAACTCACATTGTTCTAGGAGCATTTTATGACAGGGAATTTCATTAGTGTGAGCAGTTTCTGAGCTTTGGATGCAGTACTGTGCCTAAGATTTCAGATTTAAACTGCAGAGTGGAAGGAGAGGATGACCTTTTTCTGCCTCCTCACTTCCACCTACTCTCTGAAGACTGGAGAAGAGACCCTCTTAAGAATATCAGGGGGGTGGGAAGGCGAAGGACTAGACCATGTGAAAATGAACATAATAGTTGCAGTTCATTTTCAGCTTTGTATTCTTCTTATAAAAAAGCACACCTAGACATTCCATTGCTGTGCCCTTAACCTAGGTTTAAGGTGCCGTTTAGCTCCTAGCTTTCATATATCTGTTTCTAACACTGTTCTAGCATTCCATTTCCCAAGGAGCCACCTAGATGCCTCTGAAGTCCACAACTAGGGCATGGAGGCAACAGTCCTCTCACACTGCCACTCCCCGACAGGTGGTATTCAATGGCAGAGTGTCTCTGAATCTGATGAATTCATACAGCCATCATGACCAGTAACCAGAAATACAATTTATAGAAAATAAGGCTCTCTAACCCCCTTTAAAGCCATCTAAACTAGCAGTCACCACAGTAGCTCGTAGCAGCCCAATTGCATAAAATTATGTGTGGAAAAATTAATTGTCTGTCCTGAATATACTACTGATAACCTCAAGTACTAGTATTATGAGCTAGGGATAAAGGTATTGTTTCTAGCATTTCTTTGAATGAAGAACAAATGCTTGAATACACCTGAGGACATAAATGTTTGCAAGTATCTGAGGACATACTCAGCTGTTTCCCTTGCAGTGTGCATGAGCAAAACATCTCTGCCTTTGGTGAAACTATGCAGGAAAGCTTTTTCGCTTATCTCATGCAAAAAAAATAAAACCAGAATACAGGAATTCAGTCCCACATCCCTTCATACACTCCTTTACCCTATAAAACTATGGACCCTATAGTCCTTGCTATGCACTACACACTACTTCATAGCATCAGTCTCCCTGCATGCTCATAGTACTCGCTCTCTCTTCAGGATGTTCCCGAAAGTTCACCTTCCCTGTGAATCCTTTGACTTAGCATCTTAATCCACATTCTCACCTGTCGGTGTGTCTAGGCACACGTAAGCATACTGCCTCATAGTCACCCCTCGTTTCATATTCATCTTTCCATCTCCCCTCATCTCAAATATAAGTAAGTAGGTTGTCAACACTTGGGGGTAGTTATTTTTTATTATCTATATTATTATATTCTCTTGAATGTCATATATTTTGATGGGTAGGATATAAACATTATTTCCACATCTTTCCCTCTCACCATATGATTAGTTTCTGCTGCCGCTCCACCTTTAACTGTTCCCATTCTCTCTAATGAAGAGCCAGCAAAATCACAAAACATTTTTGTCCCAGGAGTAGCACTAAAGAAATGCACCCACTTGCTTAGCAACAGCAAATTCCCGGACACATCTCAACGGCCCCCTTCCCATGGGAAAACCTCAACTGCTTTGCAAAGAGAGAAGTGCTGCACCCTCTTGAACATCCTTTCTCAAACTTGGGTGCCCCAACGATGTTGGACTATAACTCCCATCATCCCTAGCAACCAGGACCAGTAGTCAGGGATGATGAGAGTTGTAGTCCAACAACATCTGGGGGCCCAAATTTGAGAAAGGCTGCTCTTGAAGGATGACCTTGCAGCAAGGCAGCCACCTTCTCTACTCTAGCCTGACCCCTCCCCAAGAAGGCCAGTTCCCACACATAAGAGCCCTTCTGGATCTGGCTAATGGTCCATCTAGCCCAGCATCCTGGTCTCCCAGCAGCCAATCAGATGCCCCTATGGGGACGCCTGAAGACATCACGCAGCTGCAACAGCAACTCCCCCCCCTTTCAGAGGCAAATGTCACTGAGGGACATGCTGCCTCTGAAAAGGGAGGTAGAACACAGCCATGGTTGCCTAGTAGGCTTATCCCACCACATCATGACTCTGCCTTATCATCTTTTAAAGCCATGTTCGGGTCACCACTACCTCCCACAGAAGTGAATCCCAGGGTTAACTATGCCCCTGTGTGTGCAGAAGGGCTTTCTTTTATCTTGAGACTGGATAGCCTCAGGTTCTTCTATTATTATTATTGAAAGTAATAATAACAACAATCTCAACTGGTAGAGCATGAGACTCTTTGAATCAGAGAACCATAAAACCGTGAGAGTTGGAAGTGACCCCGAGGGTCATCAAGCCCAACCCCTTGCCACGCAGGAATCTTTCACCCAACACGGGGCTCGATCCCACGACCAAAAGCCTCACGCTCTACTGATGGAGCTATCCAGCCCCACGTTGGGCAAAAAGATAAAGACTCCTGCATTGCAGCGGGTTTGGCTGGATAGCCCTCGTGGTCCCTTGCAACGACAAACGTGGTGACCCAAGGGCGTGCAGTCAGAAGACAAAAGAAAGCCCTTCCACATACTCGGGGGGGGGGGGCACGGTGACGGGGGAGGGAGAAAGGAAAGCTTTTTCCGGCCATGCATAAAAACTTATCACGTCGTCTGGCCCACCTTCTTTCCAAACTAAAAAAAAAGGGGGGGAGCCCACCCGCCCGCAAAAAGACACCACCGTTATGAGGAAGGAATCGAAAGGTTTCCAGCAGGAGGCCGCCCCCCCCCCCGCCCCTCAGGTCAGGGGGGCTGACTAGGCCAGGTAGCCTCCCCCCACCCTCAGGCACGACCCCCTGCGAACCTGCTCGGCCCCCTCACCTCTGAGGAGAACATGGGGAGGGGGGGCGTGAAGAGAAGGGGAAACAAAACACACGGACCCCGCCCCCCACCCGCCCCTCGAGCCGCCCGTACCTTTGTCGCTTGGCGCATCCCGGCCGCGAAAAGGGGCCTCTCCCCGCCCCCCGCAAACACCCGCCTCCCTCTCTCTTTCCGCCCCCCCTCCTCCCAACTCCACGAGCGCGACGGCGACGGCAGCCGCTCGGCGACACCTCACGTGGGTCCGGTTCCCACAACCTACACGGCAGCGGCCGGCCCAGCGCCTCTACACGTCACTCTCCCGCGACGAGAGCTTCCGGATCGAGAGGCGGGGGTGGAGGAAGTGAGAGGGAGGGGATTAGGAGCGGCTTCTTTGCCGGTCCTGTTTGCGCATGCGTGCAGGAAAGGTACTGAAGGGGAGGGGCGGTAAGGGAAAGGGAGAAGGAGGAGGAATGAGCCGCTAGGCTCCACCATTTTTTGGTCCGGGAAAGGGAGGAGGAGTGCGCATGCGTTGGGGGGAAGCAAGCGGGGAGGAAGGTTCGGCCGTTCTCGTGCGCGTGCGCGGTTGGTTTCTCGTTGCTAGGAGATGGGTGGGTTTCCACCCCACCTTCATATTTACATATTAATTGCTGGGGGCGGAGGGACGACGGTGGATTTAAAGATCAATATAACTTCTTAAAAGAAAAAACAAACAAAGCAAAATAAGCATTTAGAGATAAGCCCATTATCTCTAGTCATTTAAAGATAATAATCATTAAATTAATCTCGACTAATTAGTCATTACTTTCGTGCTGATGGTGTGCATTTAATCTGGCTTGATATTTTGCCACCTAATTTGTGTTTAGTTTTTTTGTTAATTAGATTGCTCTGCGTCGCCTGGAGGACTGGATTAACAGGCAACTAAACGTGCTAATAATTACTTTTATTATTATTATTATTAAAATTACCTGGGTACTATTAGAGTCCAAGTGACTTAGCAAGCTGTTGCACTATGCTAGTGAAGGGTAGGCCAGTCAGCCATGGATGCTGCCTTCAGTCTACTCAGGAATGTATTATTATTATTATTATTATTATTATTATTATTATTAATAAAGGAGCATTATGATATGCGATCCCCTAACAGCTGCCCGAAGTGATACATTCCAGGAATGGGTTTGCACCTCTAAAGAAATTAAGGCCCTCAAAAGGAACCCTGAGTCAAAAAAGGTTCAACCAGCAATGGTGAATAGAAACTGGATCAGGCCAGCTCCTTCTCTTGCAGAGAAATCAAAATGATGACGACAAAGGTTGCAAAGCAGCTGCGCTTGCAGGGCAAAATCTGTTCCCTCCTGATTGATGTGCGAGGCAGTTTTCTTTTGATGATTGGCATCTGTCAGGATGACAGTTCATGCTAAGAATCTTTTCAGCATTCAGAAAAGCCATCTTGCACAAGAAATAATAATAAGAGGAAAGTGCCCCTTGTGGGATGGAGCCCAGAAGTAGGGAGAGGGTTGAGACTTGCAACCATGGCAAGCAGATCCAGCGCCAGTTTGGAAGCCTGCCCCCTTTGCACCCCAAACAAAGCAGCTGGTGCTACAGACTTGAAGCTACAAGGGTACACTTTGAAAGAATGAACACTGACACCCTCTCAATGGTGTGTGTCTTGGATTCGAATGCTGGAACAGGAAGGATTATGATCCAGCAGATCCAAACGCAAACATGCAAATAAAAAGCTGACAGGCTTAGCAGGGCCCAGGACATGGCAATCATTGTTATTATTGTTATTATTAATTTAATGCATTTATATCCCACCTTCCTGCTTTCTTGAAGGACCATCTTTTACCACGAGTCTGTCAGTTTGCATTTCTTAGTGCAGAAAGTATGGCTCTGATGTGTGGAGATCTTTCCTATTCTACTTATTTCAAGCGGGTTCTGGAAGCTTCTCTGCATGAAAGAAATAAGCAGCAGGGTTCATGATGTTTGGGTTATTCCTTCTGGGAAGATGAGTACAGCTGATGTAAACTGGTTCTGTTACCTCTTCTGCCAAGGTCATGCTGACTATAATAATAGTGTAGTGTTTTGTACCTAGTATGCTTAGTGTTAAGGTTTAGATTTATTATAAGTTATTGTAAGTTTAAGTGAAGTCTGCTGCAGCTGGATTTCTTATAGAAAGTGCCAATCCTGAACGTATTGGATTTAATAATAATTTATTATTATTAATAATAATAATAATAATTTATTATTTATACCCCGCCCATCTGGCTGAGTTTCCCCAGCCACTCTGGGCGGCATAATGGATTTGTGTCCATTATGCTCATTTGCCTTCAGTACCAGAAAAGCTCTGCTGGATGGAATATTAATTTCATCTGGTCTATTTTGGGTTGAATCCTGCAACATGTTTAAGTTTTTAATCTGCTAACTATATGTTGAAATCTGCTCTGGATCAATATTGAGTAGAATTTCAATGACAGAGTCTGCCTGCCCTCAACTTGCAACATTGCCCGGGACGTAGACAGGGCCTTCTTCATAGTGGCACCAACCTTGTGGAAGGATTAGCTCCCTCCTTTTTAACCTTTAGGCCAGGGTTGGGGAACCTGTGCTCCCTCCCCAGATGTTGCTGGACTACCAACTCCCATCATCCCTGACCATTGGCCATGCTACTAGCTGGCGCTGAAGGCACAGGCCACAGGTTCCCTACTCCTGCATTCTGGTTTTATTTAATCTTGTACTTGAGTTGCTTTTCATTTTCACCTCAATGCAATAGGTGGCTTTAGCGTTGCTCTGTTTTTGCACTCTTGGTTTCTCTGTATTTGTTTTGCTTCATTGTACATTTTGTATCTGTTGGGGGCTCTTGGAATGGAGAGGTATGATATACATTTCCTAATAAATAAATCGATTTGTGCACTACAATTTTATATCAACCTCGTACCAAAACTCCCCCCCCCCCAAAAAAAAATAATAATTCTGGGAATTGTAGTTTGGCGATGTGGGTACTGAGAATTCTTTGTCTGAAATCCTTTCCCCTCTGCCCAGAACTAGTTTTCCAAGATTCCTCTGGGGAGAAAAACTGATTATTAAGGGGGGGGTCACATAACTCCCCACCCCGCTGGGGTCAGGATTAGCTTAATTCACTATTTGTATACATCATTCCACACAACCAGAGACATTCCAAAGTGAGTTGCAGTTATAACAAAAGACATAGGAAATTCTCATCTGTGGCTCTTAGTGCAATTGGAGGTGACTTCATTATCATGGTCAAGGCTGAATAGGCCACTAACAGGCAATCAGAGTCCTTCTGCTCATCACATCACAGTGCCTCATGGCAATTTCTTATCTTTCAGATCGTATTGTGATGGACACCCCCAATCTCCAAGCGGCGAGAGATTTCGGGGTGCCGGCACTAACCTCAAGTGTGGTTTCCTTGGAATGAAGGTCACTGGAGATGGTGGTGTCTTGATGATATATGGTTTAATGTGCTCATAGATATAGGCTGAACATAAGTGCTCACTGTATTAGGACTTCAGCAGATATTGCTCTCCCGTTAGGTTTCTAGGGAGGCCGTTGGTTTCAGCACAGATTCAGGCTTCTGTTTTTCCCCGTCCTCCAGACGATATGGACAATTGATTCCTTACACTCACCAGTGACATCAAAGGCTTCTTTGAGCATCTCCATCTTGTAGTTTCTGTGGCAAACCAGTCAGATCTATCTACTCGTTGCAAGAGATACTTAACATATAATGCTAGCTTAACAAAGAGAACATCTTAAAAAGCAGAGACATCACCTTGCCAACAAAGGTCCGTATAGTTAAAACTATGGTTTTCTCAGTAGTGATGTATGGAAGTAAGAGCTGGACCATAAAGAAGGCTGATCGCTGAAGAATTGATGCTTTTAAATTATGGTCCTGGAGGAGACTCTTCAGAGTCCCATGGACTGCAAGAAGATCAAACCTATCCATTCTGAAGGAAATCAGCCCTGAGTGCTCACTGGAAGGACAGATCGTGAAGCTGAGGCTCCAATACTTTGGCCACCTCATGAGAAGAGAAGACTCCCTGGAAAAGACCCTGATGCTGGGAAAGATGGAGGGCACAAGGAGAAGGGGGCGACAGAGGACGAGATGGTTGGACAGTGTTCTCAAAGTTACTAACATGAGTTTGGCTGAACTGCAGGAGGCAGTGGAAGACAGGAGTGCCTGGCATGCTCTGGTCCATGGGGTCACGAAGAGTCAGACACGACTAAATGACAACAACAAAGAGACTGGTCTGACCACTTTAGCAGCCTCTCTTTCTATGGTGCTCAAACTTATTTTCCTCTGGGCCACGCTTTCATGCCCTCCAACATTTCCTCGATGAAAATAAGGACATCCCATTCCATAATGATAATTTTTCTATTTATACTCCACACATCTGACTGGGTTGCCCCAGCACTCTGGGCAGCTTCCAACACATATAAAAACATAATAAAGACTTAAACACTACAAAAATAAATAAATCCCTATACAGGATTACCTCCAGTTGGCTCAGGGGTTGGATAACTCCATTCCCTCCAACATTTCTCCTAAGGAAAAGCGGGACATTCTGGGATCAAATCAGAAACCGGAATGGCTTCTGTAAATCAGGGACATCCCTAGAAAATAGATACACTTGGAGGGTCTGCACTTTCAGAATAAAAATCTGTTTGCACCACATACGTTTGGGGTGCTGTGTGAGATTGCGCCCCCGAAAAAGCGTTTTTTGGAGCGAGATCTTGGTGCGAAACTGCAAAATCACAGTGCCCAAAATGGCTGCCATGCTCTCGCTGGGGGAACTGGGATTTTTTTTCAGGGCACTTGCAGGTATGCCCCAAAGATGTCTTCCAGTCCAACCCTCATGATAGTTCTCCATACATTGCACACACATCACATCACCAGTGGAGAAAGCGAGACAATTTAGGTTTTTTATGATGAATGAAAGCCCCTGTCCTTGGCATTATATATCTGGTCAACTCTTTAATAACAGCACCATGAGCTGAAATAACAAGCACATAAAGGGAGATGGGCGCAGAAAAATGAATTCAAACAAAGATGGCTACAAGGTACACATTGTTAGGGGGCTCTTTACAGCCCCCTGAATGCATGATTTCAACATGTGGAAGATGAACACGTGCAGTGCAATTCCATACATGTACACTCAGAATTGCTTTGGCTCAGTTGTAGAGCATTTCTTTTTCATGCAAAAGGTCCCAGGTTCATTCCCCAGCAACTCCCAAGCAGAGCTGGGAATCTATAGGATTTTAGGCTCAGCCGAAGAAGTGAGCAAACACCAACAAAGACATTGGAAGCACATTCTGTGCTGATTTGCAGGTTAAGAAACTGAGAGCAAAACTGATGTTTGAGCAGCATGTTAAGAAAACCATGCATGATGCCTTGAAACATGCTTATTGTTAGGGCCTTTTATTATCTCCTCAAACAGGTGGATAGATCAGTTGGAGAAGATGCCCAATCTATACAGGTCCTGCACTGTGCTGCTAAGCAATTAACATTCATAAAATGCTATCGCTGGAATCAGTTTCCCAGAGAAGTTGAGGAAGAAAGACACGACTCCAGTGCCATCTTCTGGGCTCTTGCGGCTGTTGCTCTGTTCTTGTACTTTATTTGGATCATAAAAGAAAAGGTACAAACACTTAGGACAGTTCCATCTTTCAGGCACACAGACACACACAAAACAGACGTATCAAACAACAGCAAAAAGGAAAAAGAGAAGAAAGAAAGAAAAAATACCCAGCAGCGCAATCCCCCCCCCAAATGATAATAAAATGACTTTCAGATGAAATGTTATCCTAGCATCAATAGCAATATCAACATCACGAAACAGGAGATTTACTCCTCTGCCGTTAGATTAACGCCATTCATCTTTTGCCACTCTTGACTTTCTTGGGGAATTCTCACATATGCATTTGACCTTTTAAAGCATTATTATTATTCTACAAAGGAAACCCCAGCGGTATCCAGTTTGATTCTTGCCTCAGAGCACAACTGAGAAATTTCAAGGGCTGTCTATTATCGAGTGTTTGCAGGGAAAGATCAGATAAGAGTTGTTCCCTGTGATCTCAAGCTGCCTCTGTGTCTCCTCAGGGTCCCGGTAAACATGCAGGAAGGATGCCAAACGCTGTCCTTTATTTTCTAATGAACGCAGATATTTCATGCAGGTGTCTGGGGTGAGGAAAGGCTCTCTGACTCCAGCACTGCAGCTAGGTCGTTTTAGACCCTGGCCTCAGTTGCAAAGTGCACAATTAACATTTCTCTTCTACTTCAACATTCCTTGGTATGTTAGAAAGAAAGAAAATGCAAAATAAATACTCTGAGCATGTGCAGTTTTGCATTTGAAACTCCCTCGAATCATAGCACTATCATGGCTGCTTCTGCTGCCCTGATGTTGAACATATTTACTTGGGGATAAGCACTGTTTTGTTGTAGAAAAAGATGGTACGGCATTTAAAACCAAAAGTAATAAAATGAGCATGGGGAAACAAACCCATGCCCAGCCCTGAAGAAGAAAGGAAGGGTGCGGCAGTGACCAGCATCAGATTCCTGCTGCCCCCATCATCTCTTGCTCTCTGGGTAGTCATTTGGGATGGGACACTGCCTCTTTCTGCTGCTAGCTGGGACATCTGCAATGGACATACCCAAGAACCAAGAAAGGCTGGTGAGACGAGGCATCATCATGATCCTGGTCCCCCCTAGCAGCGTCGCAGGAATGCCAACAGAGCCCATCCAGGATTCCTGCTGGTGCACCCAAACCACAGGACCGCTGCCCTGCCCCACACCATCTCAGTGATCCTGCTTCTGGAAGCCCAGGTCTGCTCCAGCCAAGCTCTCTGACTCTAATTCTCTTTGAGAAATCAACATTCCTGATCCTAACCTCGTCTGTGTGGTTTTCAAGCTTGTGGATATTCTTTTTCTCCAAATATAAACTGCTTGGCATCTCTCCACCCTTCTCCTTTGAGCACAGAATTTGGGAGTTATTTTATGTGCGCAGGATGCATCGGCGGCCCAGTATATATCTGCAAACTGATCTCAAAGACAAGGTGAACTACGGCAGTGGCAGAAGGAGCAGCCTGGGGAATAAACCTCATCTAAATGGAAATGCGGAGCTGTTAAAAGGATATCTCGTGATGAGGTTGGGGTTGGGCTAAGTGGGTTTGGGGGGTCCCCTCCAACCAGAGTATAGATAATAGAATCATAGAGTTGGAAGCGACTGCAAGGATCATCTATCCCAACCCCCTGAAATGCAGGAATCTTTCCCCCAACGTGGGGCTTGAACCCATGAACCTGAGGTTAAGAGTCTCATGCTCTACCGACTGAGCTATCCACTACCCTGTGATTCTGGCTGCAAAAAGAGACTGCTAAAGAGGCCAAACATGTCTGGCTCTGTTATGGCCACGTACAGGCAATCTGTTGCCAAAGGAGCTAGTTCATAGAGATTCCTTCCAGAACAGGTCATGTGTTTCCCCGCTGCTTGCTCCTTGCAGGAGGTGATATAGAGGTCCATGGGGTCACATCTACACTATGGACAATATTCCACTAAATAATGGTGCAAGTAAAACAATTTCCATTTGCACAATGGGATTCAGTCAGTCACCCAGCTACAAATCCACAGTTACTTCATCCAGCCCACATGTTACCAGATTCTCCACAAGAAAATCATGGGGGGGTTTTGTCAAAAGCCTTACTGAAATCAAGATATACTATGTCCACAGCATTCCCCTGATCTACCCAGCTTATTACTCTGTTTTTAACTCTGTTACTCTTTTTGAGAAGACCATGCTGGGTCCTAGTAGTCACAGCATCCTTTTCTAAATGCTCACAGACCAATTCACAGGGTTGGACTTGAGTCTCATTGCCAAGGGCACATTGTTGTCATCACAGGCACAAACAGATACACACATCCTGGGGGGGGAGGGCACATGACTGCAAGCACAGTCTTGTCTCTTGGGACAGGACCCACACAAATGATGTACCCTACCCCATTCCTTTAAGTCGAACAGGAGGCACGGGTCATGTGTTGGGACACGGTCTTCACTTACTCCTGGTCATGTATCTTATTCTCTGTCCCTGCACCTTTGAACTGTGTAACCTGAACCTTGAGCTGAGGCCAAGATCACGTACTAAATTTTTAAATAAAACTTTGAGATTTTCTGAAATGAGGGTGAGTCTTTTGTCCAGGGGTGGGAGCCAGCCCAGAGAGGGTTTGGGAGTGTTTTCACGCAATGTGCCTTACTTGTTTGGTTGCACGCACACACATCCCACACTCCTATTCACGACGCTCCCACCTGCACATGTGCTGTCATCTATACTTGCAAAACGAATGCCTCAAATGTACACACCTCAACGACCGCGAAGTGAATGTGGCTTTCGTTTTTCAAATCGGATGGAAGCTGGTTTGAAGGGGAACACATCATGCAGTGGCGTTTCTCAAAAATAGATAGATTTGGACAGTGGGTGACATCTTGAGTACATGGCTTCATGCACCAGAGGTGGGAGTATCCTGGAGCCAGAGTAAGCAGTAATGTTACCCAGCCTAAGACAATTCTGAAGGAGAGCAGGAGGAAACCAGGGCTGGCTCATGGCATTTTGCCACCTGAAGCAAAGATGGCGCTTCACTCTCCCATGGCAGGCATAGAAGTGTTGGAGACTTCAGAATCCAGACCAGAATGGAAAAAAATCCAGGCAGCAATATTTTTAAAAGAAGTTTTATTGACTTTGGTTTATTTGTCAGACAAGCAAAGCAAAGTGGGTACATTCAGCAAAAATGAGAGAATGCCCCCGAACACCAGGGGCAGACAGTTTTTATCCCCTTGGGCAAAGCAAAGTTCAGCCCCTTCACCCACCCCCCTTAAACATTCCCCTTTATGCATATTCATTGAAGCTCAACCAATTAAAGAATTGATGGTGGCCCTTCGGTTCCAAGCTGCATTATCCACTAGGTGGCGCTGTAAGCTTATAATCCTCTTGACCTATTTGCAATTCCTTGTAAAACCACATTGGACATCCGTGTTCTCACCTTATTTTTGTGGTGGGCTACATCTTCCTGTTGTTCGCTCTATTCTCGGTGTGTTTACTGGAATTGGGTCAACGACTAGAGCAGGTGTGAAGTGCTCTGACCACACTTGCTGCATTTACAAAAATGCTGTGTGCAGGCAGAGGAGAGAAATAGTTTTTAGCTTTTAGCTTGCTTCTTATAAAATGGCTTCAGTCTGGCTCTCCCAGGTGGACCCTTGGTCCTCACTCCTTCAGAAGCTGACTGGACTGGCCATTGACTCTTACGTCAGGGCAGTCAATGGAATAGTCTCCTTCACTGCACCTGAGGGGAGCGGGCCAGTTTTAAAGGGGCAGACCAGGCTTCGTGGCACACACAGTCTGGCCTTTAACTGAATGCTTTGGCCAGGGGGTTATGGAAAAACAGCTGCCTCTGCTGCCCACCCCCTAGCATTTGCCACCTGAGATGGCTGCCTCACTCTGCCTGATGAAAGAGCCGGCCTTGAGAAAATCCTATTCCCAATAAACTAGCATCTGCTTTGCATGTGCAAAGGGCTGAAGAAGACTCTTGTTTGAAACCCCAGAGAGCTGCCACCAGCCAGCTAGATCAGGGGTCAGCAAACTTTTGCAGCAAGGGGCCGGTCCACTGTCCCTCAGACCTTGTGGGGGGCCCGGACTATATTGGGGGGGGGGGGAATGAACCAATTCCTGTGCCCCACAAATAACCCAGAGATTCATTTTAAATAAAAGCACACATTCTACTCATGCAAAAACACCAGGCAGGCCCCACAAATAACCCAGAGATGCATTTTAAATAAAAGGGCACAATCTACTCATGTAAAAACACACTGATTCCCAGACTGTCCGTGGGGCAGATTTAGGAGGTGATTGAGCCGGATCTGGCCCCTGGGCCTTAGTTTGCCTACCCATGAGCTAGATGGACTAATGGCTTCATAAGACAGCCCTTGGAAGGTGTAACGCGATGGGGGGGTAAACAACCTTAAATTGGAAAGAGTGTTCTCATTTCGCTGCTTCTGTCGCTGAGCTTCTCCCCCAGATAAAATCTTCTCTCTCTGTGTGTGTGTGTGTGCCATGGATTAGGTAGATACAGCAGCCATCGCTTCACCATCCAGCAGTTCTGAGAATTGTTTCTTCCTTGCTGAAGTGTATTAATAGCCGGCTCTTGAGCCTGGGATTAAAAGTGTGCTCCTAAAAGTGGATTCTCTGGTGGTTAATAAAACTCACTTCTCTTCTCTCTCTCTGCCTCCCTCTTTCCTTCTCTCTCTCTTTGCCGACAGAGTGCTTCTGAGGAAGATGACTCATTCTCAAAGCGGGGACCCAAATGAACAGAGACACTGTGATGTATGGTCGCGCCGCTGAGAGAGAAATATGAACTCACCCTAAAGGACTGCATCTGCCACCTTTAGTGTAGCAAAACATTTTACGGGGATGGTTTGAAATGCACTGTGTGGATCATGCATCTCTAAGGGACAGCTGCCATTTTTGCGGATGCTGTAATGTTATGTTATGGCATGGCATAGCATAGCATTATTTTCTTTTTTCTTGCGGGTGGGGGCTTGTTAAAGGATGGTGCATTTCGTAACAATCTGCAGAGGAAAGCCATGGTCTGGCTTGCACGTAATGCTAAGCTGTGGTTTGTTTTACAAACAAGTTAATCAGGAGCCATCCCACAGATGACAAAAGAAACCATGGTTTGTTTCTTCAAAGTTTGTTTCAATTTTCAGCAGCTCTCGCCTTGTACCTTTGTAGATTGGCCAACCTCTGGAATAGGATAGCCATGGTTAAGGAAGGGTTCACACGCAACACCAAGCCATAAACAAACCAAGATGTGTTAGCCAACAACAAACCATAGCTACAGATCAAGGTTTGTTAGTATTAGAGAGGCCAGAGTTTAGCTGCCGGTCGGGGTTTAATAAACCAGGGCTAAGTGTTATGTGTAAACCAGGCCAATAGTTTGGATTCATACCTGTAAACATGGGGACTGCAAGAGGGCTTCTGATCTTTCTTTGTACCTTGCCCTTGAAAAGGATGAATTAGTGCCTGGCTTTACCAAATAAAGTAAGGAAGGGATTTACTGTTTGCCGAACAGCTGTTGAGCTGGATCACCGGTGATGGGTTGGTGGATGTTGTAAACCAGGATTTCCCAAACTTGGGTCTCCAGCTGTTTGGGGGACTACAGTTCCCATCATCTCTAACCACTGGTCCTGCTAGCTAGGGAGGATGGGAGTTGTAGTCCAAAATAATCTGGAGACCCAAGTTTGGGGAACCCTACCCTAAACCAAGAAGGCTGCTTTAATGCCCCAAAGAGAGGTATAGCTGGAGTAGGCTGGAAATAATTAGAGGGTGCTGTAAAGGTGATAAAATTGCTGCACAGAAAGCACTCCTGTGTAGGAAGAAAATGATTATTATGATTATAATAGCTAGCATGTATATAGCATTCATTTATTCATTCATTCATTGCCCTTCATCATAAGATCTCAGAGTGGTTCACAGAACATTGGAGGGTATTTAAAGTCATTTGCATATATTATCTTGGTGTAATATTACAGGAAAAGGTAAAGGACCTCTGGACGGTTAGTTCCAGTCAAAGGCAACTGTCGGGTGTGGCACTCAACTTGCTTTCATGCCGAGGGAGCCGGCGTTTGTCCACAGACAACTTTCCAGGTCATGTGACCAGCATGACTAAACCGCTTCTGGTGCAACAGAACACCATAATGGAAACCAGAGTGCACAGAAACTCTGTTTACCTTCTTGCCACAGTGGTACCTATTTATCTACTTGCACTGGTGTGCTTTCAAACTGCTAAGTTGGCAGAAGCTGAGACAGAGCAACGGGAGCTCACCCCGTCATAGGGATTCAAACTGCCAACCTTCCGATATACATTATATAAAGCAAGTCTGTGTGAATAGAAGCAGGTTCCTTGAATGAGCCCCCGCCCACAGATGCCCATCAGCAGGTAAGAAATCTAATACACCATGATTTTTTAAAAATAAATAAAAATAAATCTGGTGCCAGCACTCAATTTACTGCCCAGTATTAAGCTGCGAGCATCCCCCCCCCCCCCAATCAACCACTGCGTGGCATAATACATATTAGGAAAACATGCAGGTCTGGGATAGCTCAGTTGGTAGAGCATGAGACTCTTAATCTCAGGGTCGCGGGTTCGAGCACCACACTGGGCAAAAGATTCCTGCATTTCAGGGGGTTGGACTAGATGACTTAAGTAGTTCCTTCCAACTCTGCCCTTCTATGATCCTGCAAACTCAATGACTATTAATAACAAAGAAATGCCCGAGTAAAATGCTCAAGCATACAATTCATAGAAGGAGAGGTTATTTGTGCGAGAGAAATGCATGGAGTTGGTTATCTGGGCCAGGGAGGCAATGCAAAAGGGACGAAACAAGATGAGAATGGAACGCAGGAAGACTATTGGTGATAAGCAGCTACCTATCTCCAGGGGAAGGTTGCTCTTTCCCCCGCCCTGCTTCTGTTTCCTGCATTCTCAAGACCAAGGCAGGAGCTAAATTAATGTTAAGTAGTGGCAGTAAATGTCCCTCGATCCATCTCTGTGGCAAGAAGCCAAACGACCTTCCCTTTCATAGTCGAGCTGCCCTCATTTTTTTCAAAAAACGGAAGATTATTCCATTTCCTCCTAATAGCGTCCCTGAATTGGAGACTCGTAACACTTGGATATTACATTACCTTCTGCTCCAACACTTTTATTTTGTAGCCGATTATCATGGTAATAAGGCGATTCCATCTCTAATTGTGTGCTCTGTGTTTTGCCGGCAGCGGGTGGCGGGGGCGGAAGTGACACACTGGCCGTTCATTAGATGCCTCCACCACCGTGTGATCCGACCAGGGAGCTTAGCAGGCCTCAGTGCAGAATTCAGAAGCCACAGAGACACACATCCGTCATCATAATGAGCAGTTTAAACGTGCTGGATGTGGGGGGGGGGCACCAGCCAGGTGATGCAACAGGGTGGCGGAGGGATCCAACATGTTGTGAGTTGAGTGGGGGACACCCCTCTAAACCCTAGAAATTAATAAATGGTAGGATTTTGATTACTGTATTTTTTCGCTCTATAAGACGCACCAGACCACAAGACGCACCTAGTTTTTGGAGGAGGAAAACAAGTAAAAAAATATTCTGAATCTCAGAAGCCAGGACAGCAAGAGGGATCACTGCGCAGTGAAAGCAGCAATCCCTCTTGCTGTTCTGGCTTCTGGGATAGGTGTGCAGCCTGCATTCGCTCCATAAGATGCACACACATTTCCCCTTACTTTTTAGGAGGGGAAAAGTGAGTCTTATAGAGCAAAAAATACGGTATTTGGAGTATTGAAGGGAAGATTAGAGGCCAGTGGAAAAATACAAGCTAAGCTTCCTTTTCAAGCCAGAACCTCAACTGGGATAGAGGCATTAACATGTCAAAAGGTGTTGATGGCCCATTTGAGAGGAATTCTTGGGCCTGGGCAGACAGAAGGTTGCCAGGGTAACAGTGTGAGGCAGGGATGCCAACTTGAACAAAATATTTGGCGGGGCAGGTAACCTCCACACCACATAATCGGATTACACGATGTGGCACACACACACACCATTTGAATGGCAATGGCCATTAACTTGTGGGGGGGTGGCCCCCTCAAATGTTTTATTGTGGGGGAGGGGGATGAAGGGCCCTAGGGCCCTAGACGTTGGCTTCGATGGTGTGAGGTGAAATGAAAAGAGGAACACACCACATGTAAGCAAGTAAACTTGAAGATGAACCGGAAACCGCTCAAAGTTCAACCGCAAAATGAACTTATTTCACATTATGGGACTTACGGGACCTACTTTCAATCGTAGTTCAGAGATTCTTGAACTAATTCTGTGAACTTTGTTAAACCAAACTAGTTTGTTCCAAACACCAGTCGTGGCTTCTATGAATAACTCTACAGTCGTACCTCGGGTTACAGACACTTCACGTTGCGTTTTTTGGGGGTTACCGACCTGCCAAAACCCGGAAGTGCCGGAACGGGTTACTTCCAGGTTTTGGTGGTTGCGCATGTGCAGAGGCGTTAAATCGTGCTTTGTGCATGCACAGAAGCACCGAATCACAATCCGCGTGTGCGTAGATGCAGCACTGTGGGTTGCGAACACTGCAGGTTGCGAACGTGCCACCTGCACAGATCACGTTCACAACCCGAGCGTCCTCTGTAATCCAGTTTTAAGACATCTGGTTTGTTGGCCATCATGGCCTCCTTTGGGAGCAAGTTCCATCATTTCACTATGTGCCGTGTGAAGACGTTGATTGCTTTGCCTGTCCTGAATTTTCCAGCTAGCTAGGAACGAACCACCTGAGACATAGCTGAAGGAGCAGTCGTGTTGTGAGAAGAGAAACATACCAAATAAGCCCAAAACATTAACAAATGTTCACCCACAGGAGGGGCAGAGGATGCTGGAAGCGGCGCAAATAAAATGGAGAGATGAAGTGGCCATTCTGAAGGGGAACGCTAGTCTCGATTGCTACACAGGCGCTTTGCCACGTTTCTGTTTCGTCTGCCTCCCTTCACCTCTTTAACCTCTCGTTCTGCATCATCCATCTGTGCCAGACGAAAAGTAGAAGTTGAAAAGCGTTAATGCAGACGCTGGGTTCTTTTCTCGGCAACAGCCGCACAGCATCTCCCGGATGAAGAGTTGCAGATCTTGGATTGTAAAATGATGGATGCCTATAGGCCTGAGAGTCTAATGAAAGTCTCGGGTCTCGTTTGTTTAAAAAATATCCAGTTGGGGAAAGCGACTCTTCGAAGGAGGGGAAAGCAGAGGAGCTCCTTTGCAAGATGGAAGGGATTGCCAAAGCAGATCAGGCTGCCTTTCCATCTCCTTCAAGGCCTTCTCCTGGGATATTTTCATCTTCCTCGCAGCCCCTTGATGATGCCACCCACCGGGAGGCCAACATGATTTCTGTATGTACAGGAATGCAGAAATGAACCTACTTAATTTGCACTTTTCAAAACAACGGGGAAACCAAAACACTGCTTGTTCTGCTCCTGTCCAAGAACAATGACAGGTGCATTTTCTCGTAAGTAAAGAAACCAAGCTTTCGTCTAGCAGACTGACAGTGCAAATTCAGGAACAGGAGGCAAACAGAAATTAGTTCAGGTGCCCTTGGGCACTATCGATGAGGCTACGATAAAAACCAGCTTAGGAAAGGAGCTCCAGGGTTCTCCAAATGCAGTTCAGGGTCAAGGCCAGGGGTCAGGATTCCATGATCAGGATCTGTGATCTGGGACTGCACAGGAGCATGAAGTTGCTCCAACAACTGGCCGCACCTACCCACCACGCTTTTAAACAGGCAGGGAAAGTCTAGCTCAGGGGTCAGCAACCTTTTTCAACCATGGGCCGGTCCACCATCGCTTAGACCATGTGGTGGGCTGGTGTATTTTTTTGGTGGGGGTGTGAACGAATTCCTATGCCCCACAAATAACCCAGAGATGCATTTTAAATAAAAGCACACATTCTACTCATGTAAAAACACTGATTCCCAGACCATCCATGGAGCTACACTGACTTCTCAGGTTTCCTCTCATGCTGGGAGAGCTCGGCAGATTGGCTTTCTGGTGATGAGTCATCAGGTAGCCAAACACAACAAAGTGGAAAAACAGCAGCCTTCCGCATTCACCTAGAGTGGAACCTCTCGCTTAATGCAAACTTCTCTGCTTTGCACATGCAAACTTTTACATACATTTTACTTTACTTCATTGCATACAAACATTACATCTTATGCATTTTAAAATTACATCTTTAACACAACTCTCATTAACTACAGTAAGCATGTCCAGTAGTCAGGGATGATGGGAGTTGTAGTCCAACAGCACCTAGAAGTCCAGCAAATTTCCCACTCCTGATTTAACATAAAACTAGTGTAGCTGTTTTCCCCTGCTGAATATTTAGAGCTAAGCTAAGCTCTAAATATCCGTTGTTTTTCACTCATCAGAACTCAAGTGCCTTGGATGCAGAAGTTTGGCCATGCCCAAACTTGCGTATTTCTTTCCTCACACGACATCCCTTTAGGAATTAAAAAAATGTAGGACAGTTGATTAAAAAGTAAACATGTGTTGCCTTTGGGAAAATATTCTGGCCTTGAATTATGCATTGAAAAATAAAGGAGACAATAAATAACCCTCTTTTTTCCTCCTTTGTGTTGACTCACCCACATTAGGCTGATGAATAGGTCTCGGTAAGAGAGCAAACGGAAGATGAAGAGTCTCTTTCTACTTTTAAAATATGAATCCAAGTACTAAATCTGCACCAGCAACAACACGTCCAGGGCAGGCGTGCTGTTTTCCTGAGGGAAAACTTTTTTATACAGAAAAAGATATTGATAAGAAATGCAACATTAACAGTTGGCATTTTTCTTTCATCGTTTTTGCGATAACTCCTGAGTTATCACAGCCGCGTTATCCTTTGGATTAATATGACATGTTGTATCTATTTTATTTTTAAAATTCAGTCTGCGTCTCTCAGTCAGTCTCGCCAGCCAAGTTCTAGTGTGTTGTTTTTTAGCAACTCAAACTGCTCTAAGAGTCATAAAGCTTATTTATTGGCTCCCAGGGAAGCTGTTTATCTTGACTGTTTGTTTCTTCCTATCTCAGCTGTTCTCATCTCCCTCTGAGGTGCTGGAGGGGCCTGCTGGCATTTGGGTCGGCCGAGGCTCCAGCTATCCCTCCTCGATTGCCTTGTCCGGATGCCAGACAGTCTGTCGTGGGGCAGGCCTAAGAATGTTTGCTGCGTGAGGCGAAAGACAAGATGGCGCCCTTCCCCATTCCACACACAAAAGCCAACTGGGCTGGCAGCTGAATTTTCCTTCAGTGCTATCAACATTGATAGTGGGGAAGCTCCTCCTGAGGTGGCTTCACGGAGACAGCGCCGCTTCAGAGGCTGCCGATGAGAGATCCAAACTTGGCACGACTGCCGCATTTAAAGACAAAACTTTCTGTCTGTACAAACTTGGCACAGTAGGAAGTAGACTGGGGTTGAACCTTTCACCCTGGTATTAGATGCTTTTTTACATGGGAGAATATTCAAAACTGGTATCTCCACTTCCCTGATGCACAGTCCTGTTGCCTGAATGATGCACTCCACTCTGCCATATTGCTTCTGCTGCATGTGTTGTTGTTGTTTAGTCGTCTTAGTCGTGTTTGACTCTCCGTGACCCCATGAGCATGCCTTGGAAACTCTTCTCAAAGCTTCTCCTATTTTATGTCCACAGAGTTTTCTTGGCAAGATACTGGAGTGGTTTGCCAGTTCCTTCTCCAGGTGGATCACATTTAGTCGAAACTCTCGGCTGTGATGGCATGGCTCATAGCTTCTTGGGGTTATTCAAGCTCCTTCGCCACGACAAGGCAGTGATCCATGAAGGGGGCTGCATGTGTAGACTTGATCTATTCTTCTGCCAGCCCAATCACTCTCTGCACACTCCGAATCATGGCAACCCTTTCTTGATCAGTGTCCAGAAGCTTCCCATGAGGTCCTCACCGCAAACAGCACAGCAATTCAGATTCTCCTCAAGCAACCCCCTGCCATGCTAAATGGACCGTGCAACTCACCCCTGGCATCCTGTGCCATGAACCTAAACTGAAAGGGCCTTGTAGTTTGATAGATAACAGGCTTAAGAGAATCTATCCTAAGAAGGACCGACTGCATTAGCAGCCGTAATGGACTCCAGGCCAGTAAACCCTTTGGCAAAGATGACAGTCTGGGGGAAGGAGGAATTACTCTGAGTTCTCTAGAGAACAGCCGTGCTGATATAATTCGCACAAAAGAAGCCACAAGTATTTCTTTTCGGGTCCCCTGATCACAGTTTGATGATTCCATCAATCAGCCCACAATAAGGCTCCCTCCAGCTTAATGGTGTTTGCTTTGCCATATTTATTATGTCAACTGAGCTCACAATAAATGCAACGGACCACGGCTGATGTTATGAAAAAGCAGGACAATATTATGTGGAAAGGGCTGGTGATGGCTGGTTTTTAAATATATATATAATCTTAATCACTATTATTTTTAAAAAGCATGCCATACCCCTCAATTGTCCTGGCAAAACTGGGACATCCCATTCCCCCACCCCCACCCCAATGAGAGCACAGTGGCCATTTTGGATGCTGTGATCTTGTCCCGAAAAAGTGTGGGGGGGTGTTTCAGGGCTGTGATCATGCACAGCTCCCCAAAATACAGGATAAAATTGGGAAGGGGAAGAACCATATATACCACCTTGATCTCCTTGGAGGAAAGGTGATATAGAAAATGCAACAATAAATAAATAAACATCAGCCTAGCTATTCATCCGTTCAGCAGTACCAGAGGACAACCCAGCTTCAGAAATCTGAGCCCAGCATTTCATGGGTTCTTGACCTCGAGACCACCCCAGCAGCTTATAACAGCCATTTCCTTTTAATTTGTTTTCATCTTGAACTAATCTTTTAACTGAATGCTCCATCTCAAAATGCAGACCTGGGCAGAAGGTCAGTTGGGTTCTAGTAGTAGATCTTTGAATGATTTTGAGTAGACCAGCGAGGATCCTGACTCGCAAATGTTTAGCTACGGCAACAACAAAAAGATGCTAAAACTTCTAAATTATGTCACTGGAATGAATGAAGCTCAAGTGGTAGGGAAAACCAGGAGCAGATTTTTGTGTGACTGGACTCTGTTGATGAAAACAAATTCTTGACCTGGGCTGAACATATGCTCAGAGGCACCATGTTTCTTTCTTTCACGAGTCTGTTGCCTGTCTGCCCACCACAACTATTTTGCACCTGGCTTCAGTTGGTGGATCTCAAGATCTGAGCAAAAATACGAAGTAAATTATGCAAGCCTTGGGTCTACTCACCACCCATCGCAACGGGCCTGATTACACTGGTTATGTAGTAACTGCAACTTAATGCGGACTGAGCAACATTTGCTGCCTCAATAGGCAGCAGTATATAGGGGTGTCAGAGAAGGGAAGGAAATGGACTCTAGTTCAGAGATAGGCAGACTTCAGGATAATGAGCTCTTTTTTGCCTTGTACCTGAACCCTGAGTTATACAAATCAGGGCCAAGTACAAAATGCTGGTGGCTGAGGGAATGGACCCAATGCCCCCATGAGCCATATAGACACAGGGATGACCTGCATATCCAAGTTCAAATATACGCCAGAGCTACTTGAAACCAGAGAGCTTAAAGCTCTAAACCTGGTCAGCAGAGCTGCACAAAAACTGGATCAAAGGGAGCCGATCAATACCAATAATTTACAGTCGAGTCTGAGAGATTAGGAATTAGCACAAGGACAGCCATGGGAGAGAGTTATTTTTCTTTTTACATGCAGCTTGCTATTGTTCAATATTCTGGAGTCGGAAACTCCTACCTATACATCTCCCGGTAGATCCCAGTCTATCTTCTGCTCCAGTAAATATGAGCACATATTTAAAACTTTTTTAAAAAGAGCCATCTCTGAAAGGCATAGGGAGAAAAGAGAAGGAAACTTTTACTGGATAGGGGTAAATTCGATTTTTGTTTGTGTTTTAAGGGAAACTTCCTAATTTGCATTTCTTCAGACAATGCACAAACTGAAATACTGGTAACCAAAAGACTTAGGTGGCAAACCAAGATAGGATCTCTATCTCCTTGGGCGACAGCAGTCACGAAATTAAAAGATGCCTGCTTCTTGGGAGAAAAGCAATGACAAACCTAGACAGCATCTTAAAAAGCAGAGACATCACCTTGCCAACAAAGGTCCGTATAGTTAAAGCTATGGTTTTCCCAGTAGTGATGTATGGAAGAGAGAGCTGGACCATAAAGAAGGCTGATCGCTGAAGAATTGATGCTTTTGAATTATGGTGCTAGAGGAGACTCTTGAGAGTCCCATGGACTGCAAGAAGATCAAATGCATCCATTCTTAAGGAAATTAGCCCTGAGTGCTCACTGGAAGGACAGATCGTGAAGCTGAGGCTCCAATACTTTGGCCACCTCATGAGAAGAGAAGACTCCCTGGGAAAGACCCTGATGTTGGGAAAGATGGAGGGCACAAGGAGAAGGGGGCGACAGAGGACGAGATGGTTGGACAGTGTTCTCAAAGCTGCTAACATGAGTTTGACCAAACTGCGGGAGGCAGTGGAAGACAGGAGTGCCTGGCGTGCTCTGGTCCATGGGGTCACAAAGAGTCGAACATGACTAAACAACAACAACAACTCCTTGGGCTCCTCCTGTATCTCATCCTGATCCAACCAGCCCCTCCAAGATGGCTCCCCTGGGCTCATGACACACATTCCTGTGCACAGCGCATGAAAGGGAGCACAGACATCTTGCAGTTTCTTTGAGAATGGCCCCAGGACAGGGGGGGGGGAAGGGCACATGGGTTTAGGTCACCAGACCACTCTGTTTTATTTGTTTCTGCCGACAGTTGGCTGCATGCCTTTGAGAGCAGGCAAGCGCGTTGCACAGCAAACCATTCTCTGCAACTCCAGCTTGTATTTGCAGCAAGAGTAACCTCAGAAGGAAGCAAAGAAGCAGGGGGGGAGGAGGGAATAGTGAGGAGCATCAGGGAGCAAAGAGGAATTAAAAATGTATTCTGAAAAAGAAAAAGAAAACCATGGTTTCGTTCCAGAAATAGTCTTTTATATCTCAGCAAGGGGGATTTCAAGTTGAGATCTCCTATGCCACACAAGCCTGAGAGAATTTTTTATAACTTTGTGCAGGCAGATCTAAAATTCATTTTGTGTTTTTTTTAAAAAAAATGCTGTTATCACTTACCCTCCGCAATCCTTCTATAGCTGGTGAAGGAAGGGAGAGAGAAATACAGCGATTCGCAGGGGACTGCCCAGTCACAAGGTTGCGTAACTGGGCTTCCTGGCATCATATGTTTTAATATTTTGCTGGAAGCCACCCAGAGATGGGCGGGGTATAAATTATTATTATTATTATTATTATTATTATTATTATTAATTAGTCAACTGTTGCAGACACACTGTTGGGATCTGAAATCTGAGCGGGAAACGCATCTAGACTTCGCCCCCAAAGACCTTGCCGGAAACAAATTAAGCAGAACTGCGCTGCTACCATCTGCTGGTGTGAAATTGGCATTACAACTAGAATTAGCTGCATGTGTTCATCCAGGAGGTTTAAACTGCTCTTGGCAAAGGTCTGCAGGACAACAGTTAGCACTTTGGGGAAAGTACGGAGGGAGATTGTAAGCGCAGCAAAGTGATCGTCCTGCGACAGCTTCTTGCAACTGGGAACCCTGATGAGGCAAGAGTTCTCGATCCAAGCGAGGACCCAGAGGGTAGGACTCAAACCAATGTGCTTTAAGTTACAAGAAAGAAGGTGGAAGCTTTAGTTGAGATTCCTGCATTGCAGGGGGTTGGACTAGATGGCCCTCGGGGTCCCTTCCAACTCTTAGGATTCTAAGTGCATTCACCCGAATGGGTTCAGAACCTCCATTCAGGCTTCCCCTGTCCATGCACACTTCCCAACATTCATCAGATGAAAATGGGGATATTTCTCCCTCCCAGCTGACCCTCCTCAACCCCCAATTTTTGTCGCCCCACTGCAGAGCATTTCCTATCAGAAGGGCAAACGCCGCCGCCACTTACACCAACAGGACACAACACACACATGCCCTCCACCGTCTGGAGAAAACCCCTTAATCCTGATTTTATTTTATTTTATTTTATTATTTGGTAGATCTACAAAAAGAAGAACACACACCAATAGATCAATTTTAGTAAGGGGCAAGATTAGACACAGAGCATTAAAAAATAAGATAATCAATAATAATAATAATAATAATAATAATAATTGTAATTTATTATTAATAATAATTGTAAATTATTATTAATAATAATAATAGTACTTTATTATTATTAATACATTATTATTATTAATGATAATAATAAATTTATTAATAATAATACTTTATCAACAATAACAAAGGAAAGAAAAAAACCACAGTAACTGCAACATCAATTCATTACAATTATCCAATTTTGATGATATATAAATAGTAATAGAAAAATTACACAACTTACTGAAGTTTTCATATTACACTTTTATCTCTTTATCTCTTTCTTAACAAATCAAAAAAGGAAGACCAAGAAAGGAGGCACAAAAAGGAAAAAAAGAAGAGGAAAAAGAGGGGTTAGACTCATTGTGTTATTATTTCTACTATTTTTTCACACACAGTTCCAAATTATTGTATTGCTTGCTTTATTTTCGTCAGATATCAAAAAACATTATATTTTTTGTTTTACAAGGAGCATTCTATTTCTGCCAGGATATATATATATTGGAGGAGGAGGAGGAGGAGGAAGAGAAGAGAATCAAGACTCATTGTGCTCTCCTCCCCTTTCATAATTCTGGGACTATCCCTGGAAAATCAGGACACTTGGAGGATATGTCAGTGTGAGTAGGTCTGAAGTGGAGACAGGATAGCACACCTTAAGCGAGCTTAGAAAGAGAGGCTTTTTCAGTTGTTCTGTAGCCTCCGGAATTACAGCTGTCTTTTATAAACATGTTGTGGAGATTATTGCTTCATAAAGATGGCATCTATTGCTTAGCCCAGCCTTCACCACCCCGCTGAGATGTTTTGGACTACAATTCCCATCAGGTCCAACAGCTGGAGCTGATGGGAGTTGTAGTCCAAAACATCACAGAGGCCCCAGGGTTGGTGAAGAGGATATTCTGGGTAAAATTCTCTGGTGAAACGCACAAACGGTTCCGATCCAGGACCACATCTTTAAAGAGTACAGATGCCGGCTCCTTTCTCAGTTTAAATCAGTCCAGGAAAAGGACAAGTCCCAGAAGACATAAAATCATTAACTGATGCCACTGTTCCTGTGAACAACACTTGAAGAGACTTATCCTTTAGTTTCTTCCTAGGAAATTGCTGGAGAAGCAGAGGTGTCTGCCCATTTAAGTTCAGTTACCCCATGAAAATCCCCCGTGCAAATTTCACCTAACAATCACATTCCTGTACACATTTTTGCAAAGCAATTTCCACCCCGTGCAATGCATTTTCTATGTCATTTTCACCCATGTGCGCATTTTAAAGCACTCTTTACCCTAGCAGATGGGGTTTCGTATGCATTACTTAGTTGGAGAACCTTATTGCAAAATTCAGGAAGAGCACATTTCGAAGGGGGCCTGGGTTTCGGTTCATGTATTGTTTCAAAAATGTGAAATAGGTTCATTTTTAAATGCAAATGGAAATTGAATGTCTACCCCCATCCCTATTGGCAAGCCATGATGTACACCAATCAACAGACATCAATGCACAGTGGAAAAATCCATTCTACTTAAAATTTTGTGCAGGAGTCCACCACCAACACTCTGAGTTAAACTATCACCCGAGGCAAAGAGATAAGATAAGAAAGCGGGGGTGGGGGGAGGCTATTTTGTTTATTCACTGAAGTTCAGAGAGAAATGTTTGAACTAACAGCAAGATAAGAAGCCCGGCAATCTGAATTATTAACATAGCAGACTTGCTTTTGAGATTGTCCAATGGTTGCAAATGCAGAATAACTCAAAGAAGCTTTCGTGGAAGCCTCTGAACATTTAAGGGAGGTGATATGTACCAGCAGCAGACTTCTAAAGGATGTGTGCAGAGCAGATCCAGCAGTCAGTGGTGTATGCAATTCGTCCTGGGAAGAAAATAAATCTGAATCCAATTCTGCACCCGTGCCAAGTGTTGCTGCCCATTTAGCAACCACAGGCCTCCACAGTGCCAAAGCAGAAGTCCTGGTGGTTTGACTTCTGCCTTTTAGCGTGCTTTGGTGAGGACATCGGATTTCCCCACCTGACCCCTGCAAAAAACAACAACAGCGGCAACGAGCAGCAAAAATTTGCTCATCATTCCAACCTTCCTTCAGATCCATTTGCTGGTAGCCAGGAGCATTTAATCAGGGCATTGGTCCATTTATCTCAGTATTGTTGTCAGGGAGCCAGTCAGCAATAAATCACACAGAGTAAGGGAACTTAACTCTTTATTAGAAGAAACAAGGCCCGCTCATGGGTACCAGGCCTAATGAACACAGCAACTCTTCTTGGTAGGTCTTGCCCCTATGAGGCAGTTGTGGAGGTTGAAGTTCCCTGTCTTTCCACAGCTGCCTAAATCTCCTCCTCTCCCAAGTACTTCCCAAGCAATCTGAGACTACACCAGTGCACCTGTCTCCGCTCCTAGCTCTTCATACCTCTCCTGGTTTTTGGAGACCAGGGGGAAGGGGAGTTTTTTGCAGCAGCAGGAGGAGACACCCATGCCTCTTCCCCAGCCGAACTCATCTCTGCCTCTTGGCCTCCCTCCTCTTCTGCTTCTGCTTCTGGACCTCTCTGCCACAGACTCCTCCTGCTCACTAAGCCCTGTTACTTCTTCCTCTTCCCATTCTTCTCCTTCTGACCACTCATTGTTGTCCCATTACTACTCCTAGGCTCTGAGCCTTCTTCCCTTGATGGTTCCCCAGCTGCTTCCTCCTGTCATTCCTCTGCATCCAACCAGTCCATGACAATTGTTTACACCAACTGGCAGAGGCTGTCTCCAGAGTTTCACCTGGGGGCATCATCAGCCCAACCTGGGGGTGCCAGGGATGGAACCCCGGATGGAACCATGCACAGCAGGTGCTCCACCACTGAACCGCAGCCCTTCCTCTAAATGAAGTTCCTTCTGTACATGCTGATCAGTGGGTAGAAAAATTCCTCATGGGACTTTTGCACAACCCTGCTTTCCCCCACCACACTGCCCCACGCTGGGTATGTGGATCCTTTGCCAGGTGTGCCGCAGTGTGCCAGACCACTGGATCATCCAGAGACCTCCCTCCATACTTCACCTTCACCTGGTCAGTGGACCATCCCTGTAGAGGTACATATGAAAAGCACCACTCCTGCTGCAAGCAATTGGTTTGCCAGCCAGGGCCTTAGGAACCTAGGAAGTTGCCTTGCACCCAGTGGCGGACCTACATTTCTGGAGCCCCAAAGCTTGAACTGTTATAGGGGAGCCCTTTGCAACCAGCATTGAGTTCTGGGTAACCACGGTCCTGTTCTTCAATGGGGTTTACTTACAACCACCTTTGCAACACCTGAGCTACTGACTCTCAGACTTTGGGAAATATAGACAACATAAAATCAATTTGAGTTCTGTGACTCAAATTGGGTCTACTGAAGTTGGACTGAAGTTGCTTCTAGGGCCCTTCTGGGATTGGGGTCCCTGGAGCTTAAGCTTCATTTGCAGAGGGCCTTCTCGGTAGTGGCACCTGCCCTGTGGAACGCCCTCCCACCAGATGTCAAAGAGAAAAACAACTACCAGACTTTTAGAAGACATCTGAAGGCAGCCCTGTTTAGGGAAGCTTTTAAATGTTTAACAGATTGTTGTATTTTAATATTCTGCTGAAAGCCACCCAGAGTGGCTGGGGAAACCCAGCCAGATGGGCAGGGTATAAATAATAATAATAATAATATGTTGTTTTGGTTGTTGTTGTTGTTGTTGTAAATCCACCCCTGGCTGCGCAGAATCAAGCCATTGCTCCATCTAGCTCAGTATTCCTTGACTAGCAGATGCTCTCCGAGGTTTCTGATAAGGGGCTATTTACAGCCATATCTGGAGATGCTCCACCATCAAACTAACAGCCCTAAGAGCCTTAATGCACAATCAGCATCCTGGGTCATTAGTGAGCGAAAGAGCAGCAGAGATGGAGAGGGAAAAGGTTTGGTGCAAGGAACCACCGCTCTGACCGCTGCCTGCACACATATGGGGCATGAATACAACCATGATGTTCCCTGCAAAAGCAAACACCTGTAGAAACAGCATGAAGAGGTGGGGGAGGGCGTGCAAAACTGTAGAATCTGCAAAATGAAGGGAAAACATATATTTCAATATTCTATTGCAACCACCCGACCATGAACTCAGCGCATCAAGCACTGTTGGGTTTGGCTAATCTTCAAAGTGATAAAGCTTTCTATGTTGATTTAAACATTGCCCATTAACCCTTATTTGAAACCAAGCATTTGACCTTGAGGGTCAAATCCCCTTGTCCATCAGGGGAATGGTCTCCCCTCCTTGTGTTATGTAACCTATTGGTGCATGCCCCCACAATCTCTGAGCGGTGTAATAATAATTATAATAATAATTTTACATGCCACCCATCTGACTCGGATGCCACGGCCAGTCTGGGTGGCTTCCAACATTAAAACACAATACAACATCAAACATTAAAAACTTCCCTGAACGGGGCTGCCTTCAGATGCCCACTGCACAGGGGTTGCAGTGATTTTTAGAAAGTCATTAGTTTGCACCAGGCGTCCTATTGGGAAGACCCAGTTTTCTGAGTGCATGTTCTGGAAGTTGGGCAATAGGGGCAGTACAGGATTCCTTTTGGTTTACCGACCTCCCCGCTGCACCAAGGATTCCCTGCCCGAGCTGCTTCAGGTCGTGGCGGATGTTCTCCTGGAGACACCTAGCTTGGTCGTCCTAGGGGATTTTAACATCCATGCCGACACGACCTTACAAGGGGCAGCTCGGGACTTCGTGGAAAGCATGGCCTCCATGGGGCTGTCCCTGAATAAGTCTGGCCCAACCCATAGCCGCGGACATGCCTTGGACCTGGTGTTTACCTCTATGGATGTTGGTGATCTGACACTAAGTAAAAGTGAAACAAAAGAAGTGCCATGGTCAGATCACTTCCTGGTGCAACTGGACTTCTCTGCGACCCATCCCCTCTGCAGGGAGGTGGGACCAATTCGGATGGTCCGCCCCCGCCACTTAATGGATCCAAATGGTTTCCAGAGAGTGGTAGGGGATGCTTTATCCCATGTTGATGGCCTTTCAGCTGATTCCCTGGTGGCCCGCTGGAATGCGGAGTTAACCAGGGCTATTGACTGTTTGGCTCCGAAGCGCCCTCTCCGAGTGCATGGAGCCCGGAGAGCCCCGTGGTTTTCCACAGATCTGAGGGCAATGAAACAATCGTTGAGACGGCTAGAGCGCCGGTGGCGGATAACTCATTCCGAATCTGACCGGACACAGGTTAGAGCTCAACGTCGAGCCTACCAAGTGGCAATAGCGACGGCGAAGAAGAATTTCTTCGCCACCTCTATTGCATCTGCAGAAAACAGCAGCAGGAGACTTTTTCAGGTGGTTCACAATTTAGCGGAACCACCTGTAACATCGGGGCCCAGTACGGGCCACATATTCTCCTGCAATGATTTTGCAAAGTTTTTTGCAGATAAAATCGCTCAGATTCGGGAAGAAGTAGACTCCACCGTGGGAGCAGGGCCGGGGCGGGAGAGTGCTAGAGTTCTGTCTAGTCAAGTTGAGTGGGATCAATTCCAATCTGTTACCTCCGAGGATGTGGACAGGCTGCTTGGACGAGTGAAACCAACCACCTGTCTCCTGGATCCTTGCCCATCCTGGCTTATAAAAGCTAGCCGGGAAGGACTGGGCGATGGGCTTCGTGGGGTGGTGAATGCTTCCCTCCGTGAGGGAGCCTTCCCAGACCCACTGAAAGAGGCGGTTATTAAACCGCTTCTTAAAAAACCATCTTTAGATGCGGCCACAATGGCCAACTATCGCCCAGTCTCAAATCTTCCATTCTTGGGCAAGGTGATAGAGCGAGCGGTTGCCAAACAACTCCAGGCACGCCTGGAAGAAGCGGACCATTTGGATCCCTTCCGGTCGGGATTCAGGCCTCATCATGGGACTGAAACTGCCTTGGTCGCACTGGTTGATGATCTCCGGCGGGCTAGGGACAAAGGTGAGAGCTGTTTCCTAGTTCTGCTGGATCTCTCAGCGGCGTTTGATACCATCGACCATAACATCCTTCTGGACCGTCTTGAGGGGCTGGGAGCTGGGGGCACTGTCCTACAGTGGTTCCGCTCCTTCCTCCTGGGCCGTGTTCAGAAAGTGGGGGGGGATGAGTGTTCAGACCCCTGGGCTCTCACTTGTGGGGTGCCTCAGGGTTCTGTCCTCTCCCCCATGCTTTTCAATATTTACATGCAGCCGCTGGGAGAGATCATCAGGAGGTTTGGGCTGGGTGTTCATCAGTATGCAGATGATACCCAGCTCTACCTCTCTTTTAAATCAGAACCAGTGAGGGCAGTGAAGGTCCTGTGTGAGTGTCTGGAGGCAGTTGGAGGATGGATGGCGGCTAACAGATTGAGGCTGAATCCTGACAAGACAGAAGTACTGTTTCTGGGGGACAAGAGGCGGGCAGGTGTGGAGGATTCCCTGGTCCTGAATGGGGTAACTGTGCCCCTGAAGGACCAGGTGTGCAGCCTGGGAGTCATTTTGGACTCACAGCTGTCCATGGAGGCACAGGTCAAATTTGTGTCCAGGACAGCTGTTTACCAGCTCCATCTGGTACGTAGGCTGAGACCCTATCTGCCTGCGGACTGTCTCACCAGAGTGGTGCATGCTCTGGTTATGACCTTTAAAGCCCTAAACGACCTCGGTCCAGTATACCTGAAGGAGCGTCTCCACCCCCATCATTCTGCCCGGACGCTGAGGTCCAGCGCCGAGGGCCTTCTGGCAGTTCCCTCATTGCGAGAAGCGAAGCTACAGGGAACCAGGCAGAGGGCCTTCTCGGTAGTGGCGCCCACCCTGTGGAACGCCCTTCCAGCAGATGTCAAAGCGATAAACAACTACCTGACATTCAGAAGACATCTGAAGGCAGCCCTGTTCAGGGAAGTTTTTAACGTGTGATATTTTACTGTATTTTTGGTTTTTATGGAAGCCGCCCAGAGTGACTGGGGAGGCCCAGCCAGATGGGCGGGGTATAAATAATAAATTATTATTATTATTATTATTATTATTATTATTATTATTTCTTCTAAAAGTCAGATAGTTATCTATCTCCTTGACATCTGACGGGAGGACATTCCACAGGGCAGGTGCAACTACCGAGAAGGCCCTCTGCTTGGTTCCCAGTGGTCATTCCTCCTCTGGTCTCTGCTATGGATACACAACTTGACTGTCCGTCTCCAGGCACTGTGGTGTTGTCTGCAAGGCATTCCCACGTGGTAGCGTTGATGTTGCCAGCCTTTGCATCATGTTTGCAGACATCTTTGTAGCGCAGACTTGTTTTGCCAGTTGGCCTGGTGCCAGAAGCAAGTTCCTTGGGGATCCTGCCATCTTCCATTCTGTGGACATGACCAAGAAAGCATAGCACAGTGAAGAAGCACATTGGGGCACCATCTATCTATATCTATCTATCTATCTATCTATCTATCTATCTATCTATCTATCTATCATCTATCTATATCTATCATCTATCTATCTATCTATCTATCTATCTATCTATCTATCTATCATCTATCATCTATATCTATCATCTATCTATCTAACATCTATCTATCTATCATCTATCATCATCTATCTATCAACATCTATCTATCTATCTATATCATCTATATCTATCTATCTATCTATCTATCTATCTATCTATCTATCTATCATCTATCTATGAGAGCCAGTGTGGTGTAGTGGTGAAGAGCAGTAGAATCGTAATCTGGTGAACCTGGTTCGATTCCCGGCTCCTCCACATGCAGCTGCTGGGTGACCTTGGGCCAGTCACACTTCTTGAAGTCTCTCAGCCCCACTCACCTCACAGAGTGTTTCTTGTGGGGGAGGAAGGGAAAGGAGAATGTTAGCCGCTCTGAGACTCCTTCGGGTAGTGATAAAGCGGGATATCAAATCCAAACTCTTCTTCTTCTATCTATCTATCTATCTATCTATCTATCTATCTATCTATCTATCATCTATCTATCATCTATCTATCTATCTCTATCATCTGTCTATCTATCTTAATTTCACACACACTAGGCACTTATGGGGCCCTTCTTCTTCTTCTTCTTCTTCTTCTTCAGTGATCACTCATAGCCAAGTAAGATTGTCTTCCATAAACACGGTTTTAGCAGTGAGTCCGTAAGTGACTGTGGAGTCCAATTCTGGATCCACACGTCCTGTCACAGCAGGAACATAGGTTTCCTGGCAGGAGTTGATCACGGTGTGGATTTGCCAAGCATGCCTTCCTCTTAGCACGTTTCTCCCTTGTGTCCTGAGTTTGAGCGTTTTCAAAGCCCATGACACATTTGGTAAAGGCTGTTCTCCAACTGGAGCACTCGCAGGCCGGTGTTTTCCAGTTGTTGGTGTTTATACCACATTTTTTTAGATTTGCCTTGAGACAGTCTTTCAACCTCTTTTGTTGACCACCAGCATTACGGTTCCCATTTTTAAGTTTGGAATATAGTAGTTGCTTTGGAAGACGATCATCAGGCATCTGAACAACATGAGCAGTACAGCGAAGTTGATGTTGAGGAATCGTTGCTTCGACCCTGGTGATCTTGGCTTCATCTAGTACACTGGCATTAGTTTGCCTGTCTTTCCCAAGTGATGTGTAAAAAAAAAATTCTGTCGAAGATGGTGCTGGTTTGGGATGTAAGGGCAATCTGGCTGCGACATCTGTCACCCCATGGATTGCCAGGGTTGATTCGGCTGATCTGGCTGGCTAGGCAGGTGTCCCCTTCCTCCCTCACCGCTCCATGTGCATCCCTCCCAAAGCTGCGCACTCGGTGGAAGAGGACGACCATCCCAGATAGAAGGAGTGTACCGTTCTTCGGTCAAGGGTATACAATAGCTGTGCTCCCCTGCTAGAACCTCCGAACAAGCTCAAGATGGTACTGGTTTGTGGAGGAAATTTAAGGACTATTTGAATAAATATTGTAATATTAAAAATTAGAAGTTACTTGAAAGTACCAAACAGGCCTAGGATTAAATTAGGATTTACTCAAATAAGTGGGATTTAGAAAATTAAGAAAAGTGAAGAAATAAGATTATAACTGGAAGATTGTGCTTTAACAATGATATTGGGAAACCGTTACATTCAGATACAAGGAAATTCAGAAGGGAGGGACTAGAGGAAGTCAAGTAACATGTTTTATAAGGTTGGACTTTTAAATAATTATGTTTGTTTGTGTTGTTTATTTGTTTGCTGTTATTTTTTATAGATGTATTTTATTTTATTTTTGTTTTGGTTTGTTGTTTGGTTGTTGCAGTATGTGTTATAACTGTATAAAACTTAATAAAAATTATTGGGGGGGGGGGGACGAAGATGATGCTGGTTTGAGGAAGAACATTGGGAACCTAAAAGGAAAGCAGGAGGAGTCTTGCAAAACCCCTAAATGTGAGTCTCCCCCTCCCCCTTTAAGCAGTTTAGGACAGTCTCTGCCTCTCTACCATGTTTATGCATCAAAGCTTCTTTTGAAGCAGCCTCTTAAAGCAGGGAAAAGCTGTTTCAATTGGTGCTTTGGTCTGCTTAACATAAGAGCACAAGAGCCTGCTAGATCAGGCCAATGGCCCATCGAGGCCAGGATCCTGCTCTCACAGTGGCCAACCAGATGCCTGTGGGAAACCAGCAAGCAGGATTCAAGCACAAGAGCAACTCCCTGTGGTTTCTGGCAGCAGGTTTTCAGGAGCTTTGCTGCCTCCAACTGTGGAGGCTGAGCACTGCCTTCCTGACTGGTAGCCATAGATAGCCCTCCTCTCTATGAATTCACCTAATCCTCTTTTAAAACCATATGGGCTGCTGGCCTTCCCTGTTTCTCTTTTAACAGGCTTTTGGGGAACTGACTGCTTTTAATGAAAGGGATGGTGCTGCAGTGTTCGTATTTGTATTGTTTTAATAAAGAAAAATCTATCAATGCTTATTGTTTTTATTATTGGTCGTCCCCCCCACACACACAATGTTTTAAACTATTGTTATCTTTATCTGTAAGCTGCCTTGACTCCCTGTCAGGGAAAACGTGAGGTATGAATAATGATATTATAATTGTTGGCTCAAATATTTTCAAATGGGTGTAAAATGAGATTTCCCTGGATGCTCAGGGTTTGGGCAAGTGCTGTTTGGTGAGAGAATTCCAGCAGAGATCTAAAACCACTAAAAAGCAGCAAAGTAAAACATGGAAATATAGGCTGTTAGACCTTTAAAATATGCCCTTGTGAGTTCCAAATTTTCCCTCTTCCCCTAGCATCGAAAAGGACAACACATTTGGTAAGTTAAAAATGGTTTGCTTACAAACTCTCCAAAGGTCAGATTCATGTGCTTTTCCTTACAGCGTTCAGGAAAAGTTGCACAGGCAGTAAAACTTGCCTTAGCTACAGTGGGGAAAGTTCCTAAATTATAGGAACTCAAGAATGGCTTCGGAGAGCCATGTGGCTGAGCTGCAGCAACCAGCTTAGGCTCTTCGCCTGCCGAGCTTCTCAGGTAGACTGAGGGGGGACAACGGCTTGAATACCAAGTCCCTCCCAAGGTGAACTAAGCCTAGCAGGACAGATTGCTCAGTGGTTTTAAGAGAGATATTTTGTGACAACAACAATAATAAATAGTTACACCCTGGCTGCGTGAACCCGTTTCCTGCTGGCAACAGACCAGTGCAGCCAAGGCAGGATCAAACCCTTCTGCCCATCAGTTGATGTCACCAGTGATGTCACCTGATGGGCAGGTGGGTGTGGTTTGGGGAAATGGCCTGGCAAGCCGCACTGGACACCCCACCCCCCACACCCCCCCGGCCAGGGAGCTACAGCATAATTCCCCATAATGCCCTTTTAGTGTCTGGCAAATGGGACCAAAATGACGCTTTGAGATTTTTTGCCCATGCCATCTTCTTTCTAGCAAACTTTGCAATTTCCCCCTTATCTAATAAACCTTTAACTCAATGTCCTGCACATATTTACTTTTCCCTTTCTGTTGTTTGCAGTCGCTTTTTTGGACCCAGAACAAATAATGCAGGCCTCCTCATGGGCCGAGGATGGGAGGCGGGGACATCACCTTTGTATAAATGGGAGCTCTGCTGTGGCTCCTTCCACCCTTCCTTCCAGCACAACCCTCCTCCTTAGAACTTCTGCAGGCGAAGAAGCCATGAGATCACTGGTAGCTCCAGCGCTCCTGGGCCTGATCCTGGGATGCATAGCAAGTGCAACTGTACTCCCTACCCTCCCTCAGGCAGAGTATCCTGCTTGCGATGACGTTGAGACGGAGCACATGGCAGACTTCGCAGTGAACTACATCAACGCAAAAAATAACCACGGGTACAGGTACGCCCTAAACAGGATCAAGAAGGTCAAGATTCTCCCTCGGGTAAGTGCTTCCTGGTGGGTGGAGAGGAAGGTCATTCTCCAGATCATACGAGGTGTGAGTGAAGGCTATGTAAGATCTTCAACTGTGCGGCACCCGTCCAATACCCTGCTTCAGAACAAAACCTTCATTATGAGGTTTCATCATAATAATAATCTTATTCTTTTGCACCCCTGGGTTGCCCTAGCCACACCGGGCAGCTTCCAACATATAAAAACATAATGAAACATTAAACATTAAAAACTTCGCTATACAGTGGTACCTCAGGTTACAGACGCTTCAGGTTACAGATTCTGCTAACCCAGAAATAGTACCTCGGGTTAAGACCTCAGGATAAGAACAGAAATCACACGGCAGCAGGAGGAGGCCCTATTAGCTAAAGTGATGCTTCAGGTTAAGAACAGTTTCAGGTTAAGAATGGACCTCCAGAATGAATTAAGTTCTTAACCCAGGGTACCACTGTACAGGGCTGCCTTCAGATGTCTACTAAAGGTTGTATAGTTACTTATCTCCTTGGCTCGGGGGGTCGCATAACTCCATACCCTCCAACTTTTCTCTGATGAAAAAAGGGATGTCCTAAGGAAAAGCGAGACATTTAGGGATCAAATCAGAAACTGGGATGGCTTCTGTAAATCCGGGACTGTCCCTGGACACTGGGAGGGTCTTATATCCAAGAGATATAAAAACATAATAGAACATTACACCTTAAAAAGCTTCCCTATACCGGGCTGCCTTCAGATGTCTTTTAATAGTATATAGTTACTCATCTCCTTGACATCTGAAGGGAGGGCATTCCACAGGGCGGGGGCCACCACCGAGAAGTCCCTCTGCCTGGTTCCCTGTAACCTCACTTCTTGCAGTGAGGGAACCGCCAGAAGGCCCTCGGCGCTGGACCTGTGTCCAGGCTGAATGATGGGGGTGGAGACGCTCCTTCAAGTATACTGGGCTGAGGCCGTTAAGGGCTTCAAAAGTCAGCGCCAACACTTTGAATTGTTTATTCAGTGTTGGTTTATTTCACTACCAACCTTCCACTGAGAAGCTATTGGGGTTCAGTGTACCCACACGGACAATGGAAGCTTTGGTGTGGATTGCACCTGGGCACGTCTTACTCAGTTGTTTAAAGGCATCCAATTCCGAAGTTGTGCATGTCCTGAATGGCTCACCGAAAGTGTTGTGGGAATGAAGGGGTGGCAGTTATGCAGAGGAGACCCACTGAAATTAATAGCCCTAATTTACTCATGCACACTCGTTTCAAGAGGTGATGGAACACACCATGAACACCTTGTTTTCTTATGATGGCAATGGTGTCCACCTGAGAGGTGCTGGAACTGAGTTCTGGCTGGGGAAAAAGCCCTTGGTATAATTAGTTGTACTTAGCTGAACACCACTCAAAGTCTGCAGCACTCTCCAGGAACGACCACTTGTTTGTTCGTTTGTTGCATTTATATACTGAGGGCTCCAATCCCCACTCAGCCATGAAGCTCAGACCTTGGGCCAGTCAGTGCCTCTCAGCCAAACCTACCTTGCACAGTTCTTGCGGGGATTAAATGAGGGGGTTAACCACATATGCCACCTTGAGCGCTTTGGAATAAAAGGTGGCATAAGATGCCATAAATAAATAAATTAAACATAAGCTTCAAGAACAGGAAAGAAGCAAGCCAGGCTTACAAGAAAGCTTCATAATGCCAGGAGTTCAGAGCAAGTCTCTACAGAAGCTCTCAGACCAGGAAACATTGATAGATTTCCCTTTCCCCTTCATCCTGCCCTCTTCTCTCTCTCTTTTTTTAAAAAAAATAATATTTATTGCTTTTAAAGATTACAGAAAAGGAAAAGAGAAGAAAACAAAAGAGAAAAAAGAAACAATACAATGCAATATATAGACAATACAAAACACAACCTAAACCCATTAAACTAAACACATTAAACTAAACTAAACTAAACCCAATCCCTATCCCTAACCCTAAATTTAAAAAAAAACACACACACACAACAAAAACAATTTAAAAACATACATCACACCTTTTCCATACTCTATCTTTCATTCCCTTGTTTCCTTGACTTCTTCTCACCTCCCTTTTTGTATTCCACTTCTATTAATTGTTTCAGCAAATCCTTTCCATCTTTCTCTATTTTCTGTCATATTATAAATAACATATTTTTTAACCTTATTTTCCATTAAAACTAAAATACTTATATATGCTTAATTCCTTGTAACATTTCTGCTAAGGCCATAAAATATCATTCCACCATTTTTCTATCACTCGTTAATTTTACACTATTTTTATATATAAACTTTAAATTTTCCAATCTTCTTTCACCATCTCCTCTCCCTGGATTCGGATTCTGCCAGTCCTTTCCGTCAATTCCATATAGTCCATCAACCTGGAGATCTTATGTCCGAGGCTCTTAAACTCTTTTCCAGGTCCCTTCTGCAGATCTTCTTCATATTCTTTAGCGCTAAAGAGCAAATCTCGAGAAAACTCCAACCTAACAATACTTTTATTCCTTCTGGACAGATCAGCCAAATTTCCATAGTTGAAGCTAAAATCCATAAAGTGTTTCAGGACATTTTTCAAGATTCCTCCAAATCCAAAGTCCCCCAGAACTTCCATCCTGCCCTCTTCTCTTTAAGGGAGCTGGAAGGAAGTACCAAAGTCAATGACATACCATTTTGAAGAAATTTCTGTTTGGGCACATCTGTTAAGGGGGGAACTGACACTGTGAAGCACTCTATGGATTGGGGCCTTTTAGCTGGTTAAATAAATGTAAGAAAGTTTTGTGTTTTTTTTAATCTAATCACCTTCTCTCATTTCCTCCTCCACAGAGGCCATTTGGGAAGATAGCCTTCCTTGAGTTGGACTTATTAGAGACTGAGTGCCATGTGTCAAACCCACTGCCTGCTGAAAATTGTACCGTAAGGCCACAGACACAGCATGTGAGTTCCTGGACCTTTTGCTAACCTTGTGGAGAATTTAAGCACGAATTCTTGGGTGCACGCATCATATCTTTATTCAAATTAATAGCAATAATAATAAAGGCATGTCAGTATAGGCTGACTGCTTGGAACTCAACTGTCCTGCTCACCAGGACGGTGCTGATTTTACTTTGCAAAGTTGCACCCAACAAAAGTTTAATTCACACAGCAAGCATTCATACTCAGGATCCCTTAACATTTTAAGGCATAACTTGCCTGAGCTATATAACCTCAACCAAGTCTCTTGATTGAGAGCGTGGGAAGTGCCTTTATGGATCAAATCAAGTTCCACTTATGCAACTACGCATTGCAAGGATTTCAGCAGGTCTAGGTTGTCCACAAGAACAACCGAGTTACAATTTAATGGACGACCAGCCACTAAAGATTAGTCTGGTTCATTCCAGTGGAATTCAGCTACCCTAACCTTTCCCAAACCTCAGCGGGTGATGATGTCCAACATTCAAGGTCTGCGACTCAGTGATGGAGCCAGTGGTGGAGGAACCCTCTCCGGCACCTGGGGCGGGACGCCGATGGGCGGGGTGAACTGCCTGGTGGCGCACACATGGCGTCCATATGGACTGTGCATGTGTAGCATCCCGTACGGAGTGCACAAGTGCAGCAGCTCGCGCGGCATCCATACAGACTGCCGCGCAAGTGACATCCCATACAGACTGCGCATGTGCGGCATCCCGTACGGAGTGCACACGCACGACAGCCCGTACAGACGCCCATATGGACAGCGCGCAAGAGCGGCAGCCATTACGGACACCACGTGGGCATCACCCATACTGACTGTGTGTGCCCTCAGCTGTTCTACAGCTGGGGGGAGGCAGGGGCCATCTTGTCACACACACCCCAGAGTGGCACCCAGGGCGGATCACCCCCTCTGCCCCCCACTTTGTACACTCCTGGATGGAGCAGCTGTTTTGCACGCTGAGGGTTCTAGGTTCATAGAGTCATAGAACTGTAGAGTTTGAAGGGTCATCTAATCCAACCCCCTGCAGTGCAGGAATATTTTGCCCAATGTGGGACTAGAACCTATGACCCAGAGATTAAGAGTCTCATGCTCTACCAGGTGAGCTATCCCAGACCTCCTAATTTTCCATCATCTCCTTGTCTGAAACCCTGGAGAGCCACTGCTTGCCCCTGTACACAATACTGAAATAGATCCACCACTGCACTGACTCTGCATAACCTATTGTGCCAAAATTTGAACAGACAGTGAAAGTTGATTGTGTTCAGGATCACACACACATCCTAAAAAAAAAAATACAACCTCCCAAAACCTAAATATTTGCCACACATAAAAGCTTTAGTGCTTGAATCTGTGGTCTCAGATTTAAAATCTGGGCTCCTTTGAATTATATGGTATGTCGTCCAAGTTCTATTTCAACTGGTCAAAGTACGAGACAGAAACTACCGTAAGTAATTCAAATCTATCTCATTATTTCTAGAACGGCATCTTTTCCCACTTTGACTATTCGTGGAAGTTGTTCCGTGGCTCCTTTGTTTATAATTGTCAACTGCATTGGCAATTCTGGTAGCTTATTACAATTTTCTTTAGCATGGGCCTACCAGCCTGAAGGACTTGTCATGCAAGTTCAACAGATGGATTTTTTAAAAAATAAAAAAATGTGTTGACTAATATCATCAATGTGGCTAGAGAAGCAAACAGAAAAATGATCATGGTGCAGTTTTGTAGTGAAGTCTACCCAAGCCCACCATGCTCTTTTTAAAAACACCTGTTCATAAGGCATGGTTAGAGAGTTCAGGTCAAGGTCCACTTAGTCCAACGGTCTTCACAAGAATCCAAAAAATCTGTTGGCAATTGTCATCCAATATAAATGGTCAATTGTGTATTTCTATGCACAATAAACTGGCTATATTAGTCACCGGAGCACCAGGATAGCCTGAAGGTATGGGGAGCATTATTCCAGTTTGCAAAAACTTCCCAGTTTGCTTACCTCAAAGCATTTCTTACCCACCATAGGTGACCAGGGCAGTGACTGTTTGCTAGGCTGGGTTTTGGTCCCTTTTGGGTTCGCCGTCTGGGAGACACATAGCATGGTGAACCAGCCTTGGCCCACCAGGCATTCCCCAGATATTTTGGACTAGAGCGTCCGACGGCCCTTGTCAACACAGCGAATGGACGTTGAGGTCCAAAACATTGCCAAACGGGTCAGCGTAGGCCAATGTACAAGGTGTACAGTGTACGTACAAGGTGTACAGTGATGTACAATGCTGTGGAACTGGGTTTTGCTCCCATCATAACCAACCATAATCCTCTTCCTTTGAACCGCTAGGCTGTTGAAGGGGACTGCGACATCAAACTCCTCATTGTGGATGGAGCCTATAAAGTGCTGTCTAGCAAATGTCACTCTACTCCAGGTAATCTCTTTGGCTGCTTTGCAGTCCTCGGTCACCAGGGCTGAGAAATAGGGGGTCAATGCCCCACGCTCCAACTCACCCCATTTACCATGACTCTCCCCAGGGCACACCTTTCCCCAGCCCGGTTTGGCACATCCCTTGAGTCGTTCTGCCTGGCCTAGTGATATGCGCTGCCTCTCAGATGCCTTCCATGTGGCCTCATGAAGGGTTCCCAGAAGGCACCACTAGCTTGAAGAAGGTTCTCCACCTCAATCTAAGTTAGAGAGAAAGAGAGAGGGGGAGAGAGAGGGAGAGAGAGAGAGAGAGAGAGAGAGAGAGAGAGAGAGAGAGAGACGCAGCTGCAGGTGGGGCAATGAGAACTAGTAGCACAATGTGGGGGGCGGTGTTAACCCTTTCTCAGCCCTAGTGAGCACCACTCTTTCGCAGGTGTTGTTTGTCCCTGAGACATCTGGGGCTTCCCCCCCAGACTGTGTAGCACAAGATTAAACCCTTGCTCTGTGAGATGTGGACTTGATCCTGACTGGATGTCACCACACCTGGCGCTCTTAAAAACAACAACGTACATCCATCAGGTGTGTCCTGTGGCCCTCAGTCCACCTGTGTGCTGTACCTTTGTCTGGAAGGCATGTCCCGGCAAAATCATGCGCATGAAGGAGGGATGGAGAACTTGTGGCTCTCCAGATACTGTTGGGCTCCAGATCCCATCACCCCCTGCCAGCCTGGACAGTAGCCAAATATCAACATCTGGAGAGGAGCCAGAGGCTCCCTGTCCTTGATATAAACATGAAGGGACCACACAGCTCTTATAATGGGCCGGTGGGTCTTTTTCTGTTTCCTCTCAGTGTCTCGTTCTCCCAGCCTTGAGTTCACTTCTCCACATTTCCAAATGAATTTGCCAATTGGTTTTTCTTTTCTTTTTTTAACCCTCAGGAAAATTGCCCAGCATTTTCTTCTGACACGCACATTTTCTATGCAATTTTGCATAAAATACACACAACAACAACATATTATTTGTACGCTGCCCATCTGACTGGGTTGCTCTCACCATGTTGGGTGGCTTCCAACATAATATAAAAACACAGTGAAAACTTCCTGGTACAGATGTCTACGAAAAATTGTGTTATCGTTTATCTCTTTGACCTCTGATGAGAAGGTGCTCCACTACCGAGAAGGCCCTCTGCCTGGTTCCCTGTAACTTCACTTCTCGCAGTGAGGGAACTGCCAGAAGGCCCTTGGAGGTGGACCTCGGTATTTGCAGGGCCATCGTGAGTTCTTGGAGGAAGAACAAAATAAAAATATAATAAATTCCTTAAATGTTCATTTCTTAAGTTTCTGCCAACACAATATGGCTGCAACAGCCTATGTCAGCAACTGATCAGCTATCCTAAACCTTTTGGAGCAGCCAGCAACAAAACATTACTCACTTAAATAAATAAATAAATAAAAACACCCCGTACTTTTCTCTTTTTCTTCCTTAGATTCAGTTGAAGATATTGTCAAAGTTTGCCCTCATTGTAACCCTTTGTCACACCTGGATGACCCTAAGTTGAAGGAGGCAGCTAATTCTGGGCTCGCCAAGTTCAACGCTGAAAATGTCAATGGAACCCACTACCAGCTCCTTGAGCTTTCAAGAGGGTTTACCTCAGTAAGTATTCAGACAGGGCCACTAGCAGTGCTGCCTTATTACAGAGAGAGTAGAGAGCAGGGATGTTTGAAGACATTGTTCAGTCCACATGTTTAAGCGAGGCAAGCTGATCTGCACTTCTAGTACTGATGCACAGATCTAAACACAGTTATCCCATCTACTTCTGCTCTTTCAGATTTTTGCAACACAATTCTCGGCTCCCAAATGGTCCATCCTGGTGTGCAGATTTCATTCTGGCGGTCCACGCCGTCTGTAGTTGGAGGAAGGAGACAAAATATCCGTTGCATTCAATATTCGAATCCATTTTTAATTCCATTTTTATTACTCCTTCTTCTGAATTGCATTGCGTTTAGTCTAGTGCATGTCAATCACCACGACAGGCAGACAAATTGTTAAGTTGTGGGTTGACATAGCAGACGACACAGCGATTTCTCCAAAGCAGCTCTTTATTTTGTAAACTGGAATAGAACTGACTTGCAAACAGCTCAGCTGGCCTGCTTTTATAGGCAGCCAGCTGTCAACATTGTAGCAACAACAACTCAGAGTTTCCCACCTAAAATAACTGACGTGGACCTGAGTGAAAACTATCTACACACCTGAGTGAAAACTATCTACAGTATCCCCCTGCTGGCCCAGGGTGAAACTTCACTACATAACACAAATTATGAAGACCATCAGCAAGTTTCAGTTGATCAGGCAAGGGCAGAGGGAATTTGGGCACAACAGATCAAAAACAAAACCAAGCAACACCAATTAATTAAAAAGTAGTGACGGCAAGCTTATCCTCTAAAACAAATACAGTGGTGCCTCGCAAGACGAAATTAATTCGTTCCACAAGTTTTTTCTTCTTGCGAGTTTTTCGTCTTGCGAAGCACGGTTTCCCATAGGAATGCATTGAAAATCAATTAATGCGTTCCTAGGGAGACCGCCTTCAGACCAGGTCCGGGGACAGTCTGTCCCCGGACCTCTTCTGAAGGCTGGCGGGGGGGGGGGGAAGAAGGACTTTTCTTCCCACCGCCAGCCTTCAGAACAGCCTTCTGAAGGCTGGCGGTGGGAAGAAAAGCCCTTCTCCCGCTGCCAGCCTTCAGAAGAGTTCCTGCAGGGCTGCCTAGGCTGCGGATAGCAGCCTGCTGCCCGACGCGAGGGGCGCTCTGCTTCAGGGGCGTGGGGCAGACATTCGCAGCTTGGGGAGCCCTGCAGGACTTCCCCGCAGGGCTCTCCAAGCTGTGGATAGGGGCAGCAGGCTGCTATCCGCAGCCTGGAGAGCCCTGCGGGGAACTCTTCTGAAGGCTGGCGGGGGAGAAGGGCTTTTCTTCCCACCGCCAGCCTTCAGAACAGCCTTCTGAATGTTGGCGGTGGGGAGGAAAACCTTCCTCCCACCACAAGTCTTCAAGACAGGTCCGGGAACAGAGGAGAAGCGCTGCGTGCCTTCCCCTCTGTTCCCGGACCTGTCCTGAAGGCTTGCGGTGGGAGGAGGGCTTTCCTCCCCACCGCCAACATTCAGAATGCTGTTCTGAATGTTGGCGGTGGGGAGGAAAAACCCTCCTCCCACCGCAAGCCCCGGGAACAGAGGAGAAGCTGCGCGCCTTCCCCTCTGTTCCCGGACCTCCCACCGCAAGCCTTCAGGACAGGTCCGGGAACAGAGGGGAAGGCGCGCAGCTTCTCCTCTGTTCCCGGGGCTTGCGGTGGGAGGAGGGTTCCCCGCTGTCCCCGGAGATTTCCCTATGGGCTTTCGTCTTGCGAAGCAAGCCCATAGGGAAATTCGTCTTGCGAAGCCGCTAAAAAATCTGAAAACCCTTTCGTCTTGTGGGTTTTTCGTTTAGCGAGGCATTCGTCTTGCGGGGCACCACTGTAGTCCAAACAAGAGTGTTGAACTAAGAGCATTTTTGCTGGCCGCAAATAGTGAGAAGTGAAGGGTTAAGGCATATCTTTCTTGGAAAGATGATGGTCCAAAGATGGTCCAAATGTGGGGGGGGGGGGCATGGCAGAGAAGGCCCTGCTTCCAGTGCCCACTCACTTTACCTCCAACCGTGAAGGGACCTGGAGAAGGGCCTCAGAAGGGGAACATCTGGAGAGAAGTGGTTTCTGAGACAGCGCTTTGAACTGAATCCTGAACAAAGCGGCAAGCAGTAAAACAGGTCAAGGATGTGTGTGTGAAGTGATTTGCTACCAGCTCCACTAAAAACGCTGGTTCCCCACAGCTGCCCTGAGCATAACCTCTATTGGAAAGAAGGACTGGTCTGAGTTGCTAGAAGGCAGCTTCATAGGCTGGGTTGGGTGGAGGGAGTGAAAACTGAACAAAAGTACCCCAGCGTTGCAAATGTCCATTTATATCATTAAGATTCTATATGACTCTTTCTGCTCAGTTGCGACATTTGAAAGAGACAGCTGAAATGTTCATTATTACGTTCCCAGCATATGCCTTTAGGTACACATGTAGAGTTTGCAATTGCCGCCACTAACTGCTCAAGGGAACAAGCCCAAGACCCTGCAGAACACTGCCACGTGGCGACAGATGAGCATGCGGTAAGTGGATGGGATCCCAATTAATTTTGTGCAGATTCCAGGACTAGTAATGTTTGCGGTCAAACGAGGCCTGCCAGCCCTTCTGCATTGCGGAGCCCCTGTGCCTTTAAGAAAACATTTGAACAATGAAGTCCACACATTTCCAACCTCCATGGCTACAAATCCCTCTCTCTCTCTATAGAAAAATACATATATAAATTCGAAGGTCCAATGCCTTCAGGTCTAGAAATGCCTGTTTTTCACAAGTGAAAGTGATTTAAATCTGGCCATGCTAGCTCTGCCAGACTTCAAATTGCCAGACACTGGAAGTTTGCATTGGGTTCCTCTAGGGAGGATTTCGTACCCTCCAACATTTCTCCAATGAAAATAGGGACGTCCCATTCCATAGTGATAATTTTATTATTTATACCCCACCTATCTGACTGGGTTGCCCCAGCCACTCTGGGTGACTTATAACATGTATAAACACATATTAAAACATTAAACATTAAGACACTTCCCCATACTGGGCTGCTTTGTGTACATTTCATTGGTTAGAACAGCATGCTGTTACTGCTTTCAGCTGTCTCCTAAAGGTTGCCATATTTCACAAAGTAAAAAGCAGGACACCCCAAAGTTGTTGAGCTTTTTGAAGGAAACCACCAGAATTCGTGAGCCAAAAAACCACAGTTTTTGGGTTGACTTCTCTAAGATCCAGGACAAAGAGCCGCCTTTCAGAAATTCCCCCCGGACATCAATTCTGCCTTTGAAATCCCAGTAATGTCCAGGAAAATCTGGACGTGTAGGCAGCCCTGTAGTTACTCATCTCCTTGACTCAGGGGTTGCATAACTCCATACCTTCCAACATTTCTACGATGAAAATAGGGACGTCCTAAGGAAATGCAGGACATTCCAGGATCAAATCAGAAACTGGGGTGGCATCTATAAATCTGGTGACCTTTATAACTGCACATTCAACCTGATACGCTTGCACAGAGCTTGCAAGGAGGATAGACTTTATTGAGCATTCCTTCTGTGTGTTTTTTTAAGGTGAGGTCGTGTGCATTCATCCTGATATTTATTTGCTTACAGGATATTTATATGCCTTGCCATGAATCATTTGTTCACCCCCAAGGATTTCAATGCATTTCCCCATCTCTTTCCTAACTGCAAAGCAATATGTTTTATTTCTTGGCAGCAAAGAACTTCAATTTACTTTTAAATTGCACAAATCTAATTAACAGTGGAATTGCCTGCAGAATACTGGCAGTTTTGAGTCATCCCTGATCACCTGATGTCAGTCTTGTGTGGTCTTTCAGAATGTTGGACCACAATCCCCACAGTTCACTTACATATTCTATCTGTAAATAATTTTTATTAATTTTCAATTATTAAAATCCACTAACAGACACATTTTTTCAATATCGATTATACGGCCAATTATACATTTTGAGTGACTTCTCATGTGCTGGGTTTCGGGGTGTAAAGTTCTTATTTCTTTCTGCTTCCGAAATCTTAGTTAATCCAATTACATTCAGTCCTGATCTTAGTCCCTTATCAACAGCTACTGATTTCTTGACCTCCATTCATGCTGAGATGTTCAATTTATTAAAAAATTCCACGAAAACAGTTTTGTATCCTGTAAATTCCCTGTGTGAGATGTTTATTTTCCCATTTGTTTCTTCATTGTTCTAATTAGATCACTTACATATTCTAATTCACAAAGTCGAGAGGGCATTCTTCACACCTGTTCATAATTATTAATTTGCAGTGCCTACTTACTCCCCATCAGTGATGCAGAATGCAAGACCAACTACGCTTGCATACCCCACTGAACTTTATTATGTCCCTGAGTATGGAGTAAAGGTCAACAGGTCTGGGACTTATCTACAGGTGGGTGGGTGACCTTATTGGGATTAACATGAAAACCGTCTTAACTTCCATGATGGAAAAAAGGCAGTATATAAACCTACATAAGTAAAACGGTTTTACTCACATCTTCAGATGCCACTCTAGTCGATCGATTCCCACACTTTTTGGATGGTTTATGTGAGGAAGATGGGAATGAATGGAATTTTCTACACCATGCTGCCTGGCTGAGATGAAGTATTTTCTTTTCGGATGTCCCTGTGGGGATGTCTTAACTGCTCTCTCTTTCTTCCTCCTTATCAAGCGTAATGGGTTTTGCAAGGCATCCGTTATCCAGTTGCCTCCTGTTCCTGTTCTTGGTGGTGAGCCCGTTCCACCTGCAGAGGAGATCACCCTAGATTGTGCTTTATATGATCACCAGGTAGGTGCAATTTTTAAACATGGTTTTCAGCAATTCACACACAGAGAGAATTCGCAACCAGTTGCTTGCTCTGAGGTTCACTGGGGAGGGTCTGATGGGGTACACGAAAGCTAGCTTGGAAACCAAAGCCCTTTGGGACTTGAAGCACAACCACTTCTCCTCTTGCACCAAATCCTGTAGCACCCAGACTTTGAATGTTTCTAATTATTTGGCCTTCCCCAATTGGCTCCCGTTACCTTTCCACCCACCCACTTTTCCAGAGAAGCTCCCTGACCCAGCTCCTCCCAAGGCCAACTTCCCTGCTTCCCTGCAGAACAGTTAAGGGATTCTTTATCCCTAGAGCCAAAGAGGTTGCTACCCACGTCCCTGTTGCAGTCCTGCTGCACCCCTTTCCTAGCACTCATGGCATTGCTAGGTACTTAGACTCAGGGCATTGGCCTGTGGCACAAATCTGCATGGAACTTGCATATGCATGTGTCTGTGTCTCTGTGCATGCCTTGGTAGCTCGGTTGGTGGAGCATGAGACTCTTAATCTCAGGGTTGTGGGTTCAAGACCCATGTTGGGCAAAAGATTCCTGCATTACTGAGGGTTGGACTAGATGATCCTTGTCAACTCTAAAATTTTATGATTCTATGAATTAAGGTAGGTGATGGGTCGTTATTTAGCACCACTGTGCTCAGCTGCCCTATAATCCAAGAAAGATGCATTAGTTGAAAAGGCGGGGAAGGGGGAGGAGATACAAGGGCCCACCCCAAAAGACCGCCTGGGCCACCTTAAGCAACAGAATTACCTGCCATACATAGGAAGAGGTCCTTTCATCAGCACAAATACCGGCTGGTTTATTTATTTCAGTGAACCATTGTCATTTTTAAAATGCTGAATTAGGCTGCCCATCTAGATTTACCTCTGTGAAAGAGGTCTAATTTGCTGGCCGGGAACCCAGACATAACAGAGGACTTTTAATGGCTCAACAGAAGTGGCAATTTCACCATGCTGGTGACCAAAGCTCCTCCTGTTAATGGTGAAGGATTTCTGCCTCCTGCTCATCCTTCTGTAGGGCCATGAGGCTGTGCATTGGGGAGAAACACAAGCCGTATAGATCTCTGGGTATGTCTCCTAGGATTGCCACCTTTCCTCTGGCAAAATGCAGGGCAGGGCAGAATGGTTAGGGGACGACTCCCCCCCCCCCATCTGCTGCTAAAGTGACTTCAAAGCAATTCATTACAATCTTTCGCAGCCTAATAGAATGGTCCCTCTACAATTTGTCACACACACACACAAATTTGTAAATCTGTCTGTGCTTGGCTACACAGAGCTTAAATACATGACCTTTCCCACACCTTTCAAACACTTGTATTTGGAGAGAATCCCTAACTTGACACACACACACAGAGAGAGAGAGAGAGAGAGAGAGAGAGAGAGAGAGAGAGAGAGATTGAGAGAGAGAGAGAAATGAAGACCTGAAATACAGGACCTGGCATTTTACATCGACAGTCCTGTATTTTACAGGGTAGGTGGCAACCCTAATATCTCCCCTGCCCTCTTTCTTTATGGGAGTTTGGTGGGGAAAGTCATTGCACCTCATGAGATTTGCACCTACTCAGAGCTTCAAGCTGAGTGGTCTGTATTGTTATTTATTTATTTATTTATTTATTTATTTATTTATTTAGACTGTGTTCTGACTAGCGCCAGCAGATGAGACATAATGGTTTTCTTTTCTAGGCCGGCGGTTCCCATTTCATCGAGCATTCCTTGTATCATCTGGGGAAGAACATCCCTTCCCCTGGAACTGGCCGCAGGGTCCTTGACCTCATCCATTCGCACAACGACACACACGCATCCCATGAATCTCACTCTGCCGAAGTTCCAGCCATCGTGGCAGCAAAGCCTGTCGTCAAGAGAGCAGTGGAAGCTGTGCCGCTCCCAGCAATTGTGCCACCCTTATGCCCAGGGAGGATTCGCCACTTTAAGATATAGGAGAGCCTGCTTGCGAGAGCTGATAGAAACTACGGGACCTGCCCGGTCAATGAAACGCCTTTGTATATTCTCCCAAGCCTGAACTCACATTCTTGCAGCAAAATAGTGATAATTTCTCTCTCTCTCACACACACACACCCCAAAAGCCAAGCCTGTCCTAAGAAAGGCTGTGAGTATTGTGTCAGCCTGCTTTCTACCTGTGCAGATTTTGGTGCTTCTGACAGATCCTGCATTTTCTAGCTTCCCTGCTATCTTTAGTTTCTGCCTCCTTTAGACAGATGCAAGGTGGAAAACAAGGACTCCATGCTTGGTGAAAAACTCAGAGGCAGGAGGGGCAGTATTAGCGTGGGGCTTCTGTCCTGTGTGTCATTCCTTGTCCCTCCCCTTGGTGGGTGGCAGAAGCAGGATCAGTTGTGCAAATTACATAACAATTTGCTAATCTGCATACTCTACTATTCAGCTGACAGATTCATGGCACTCTTGGGTGGAGAAGCAGGTGTGGTTTGGAGTTTCCCCTTTCGAAAGGGAAGAATATACACAGCACCGGACAGAAGGGACCGCAGTGATATATCAGGTGTATTCTCTAGGAATTACTGTTCTTTCCTTCCCCAGTGTCCAAAATTGCAGTGCTACATTATGGAGACCGTGCTGGAAAAAGCATATTCTAGCAATATGCAAACCAAAACAAAGGTGCTTCCAAAATAAAACACGAAACTCAAAATGCTCCTCGCCTTTTTTTCCGCCTCTAAACTCCCATCAGTCCTCAGGCAGTGTGGCATTTCCCAAGGATGATGGGAGATTCAGTTAGGCAACATCTGATGGGCCAGATGTTTCCCTCTCCTAATATAAAGGATTGAACATACTGTCACATGTACCCCAATCTCCAAGTGAAAGGAAACTCCAGGGTTCAGTTTCCTTGGAATGAAGGTCAACAGAGACTGTAGTGTCTTTAGGGTATGTGGTTTTATTTACACCTACAGTGGTACCTCTAGTTGCAGACACGATCCGTTCTGAAAAGTCTGCAACTAGAACGGCGTTTCTGCACAAGCGCAGAGCACAATAGAGCACTTCTGTGCATGTGTGAAGTGTGCAGAATGCTTCTGCACATGCGCAAAGCGTGCAGGATGTTTCTGCGCACGCACAGAGAAACCCGGAAGTGTATACCCTGGCTTGCCGTGTTCGCAAGCCAAGAAGACGCAACATGAACCTAGCGCAACAAGAGGTATGACTGTAAATACAATCCGTTGTTTTTTCCCCAAATAATATTTATTTATACAACAAGAAAAAAACACAAAAAACACAATACCAAATTACACACAAATTACAAAAATAACCATAGACACATAATTTTCTTGGCAAACAATAAAACATGTATTGGTCTTAACACTAAAGACCCAACTTCCCGTCTATTCCATATTTCAAATTCATATTAAAGGTAAAGGTAAAGGTACCCCTGCCCGTACAGGCCAGTCTTGACAGACTCTGGGGTTGTGCGCCCATCTCACTTAAGAGGCCAGGGGCCAGCGCTGTCCGAAGACACTTCCGGGTCACGTGGCCAGCGTGACATCGCTGCTCTGGCGAGCCAGAGCCGCACACGGAAACGCTGTTTACCTTCCCGCTGGTAAGCGGTCCCTATTTATCTACTTGCACCCGGAGGTGCTTTCGAACTGCTAGGTTGGCAGGCGCTGGGACCGAGCAGCGGGAGCGCACCCCGCCGCAGGGATTCGAACCGCCGACCTTTCGATCGGCAAGTCCTAGGCGCTGAGGCTTTAACCCACAGCGCCACCTGCGTCCCATATTCATATTACTTATTGCCAATACACATTTTTTTCATAATTAAACTTATTCTCAATAAATATAATTTCTTCTATCTACCTAGCAAGTATTACTGAAGTTCCTCGAATGCTGCAACAGAATTTAAACTACTATATTTATTTTTCAGATATTCTTTGAAAACCTCCCATTTAGAAACAAATTCCTGTTTTGATTTATTCTTTATTTTTTCTGATAAACCATCTAATTCGGCATATTCTGTCAGCTTTTGGATCCAATCTTGTATAGAGGGGATTTCATTACTCTTCCCTCCAAATACAATCTGAGCATAGGATGGTGAGGCTCACAGCATTAACACTCCAACAGGTCTTGCTTCCCTGTTGGATTTCTAGGAAGGCCCCAAGACACAGCTCTGAGTCCAGCAGCGAGCAAGATAAGATATGCTTCCAGCATCCGCCCCAAACTCACACACAGCCCCGCTTTGCCCATTCTTACCGCAGCTAGACTGGTGACTGGAAATAGCCGCCAGAACCATATAACACTGGTTCTAAAGGATCTTCACCGTTTCCAAGCACAATAATTCAAAGTGTTGGTGCTGACCTTTAAAGCCCCTAACGGTCTCGGCCCACTATACCTGAATGAGCATCTCCACCACCATCACTCAGCCTGGACACTGAGGTCCACTTCCGAGGGTCTTCTGGCGGTTCCCTCACAGCGAAAAGTGAAGTTATAGGAAACCAGCAAGAGGGCCTTCTCGGTAGTGGCACCCACCCTGTGGAATGCTTTCCCATCAGATCTCAAGGAGATAAAGAACTACAAAACTTTTAGAAGACACCTGAAGGCAGCCCTGAATTGGAAAGATTTTAATGTTTGATGGTTTATTATGTTTTTATATGTGCTGGAAGCTACCAACCAGATGGGCGGGGTGTAAATAATAAAATGATGATGATGATGATGATGATGATATGGCATCCAGCCAGGTGAGGTGGGTAAAGGCCTACCTATATGTCTCTATGGCAACAGGGCAGCCTCTTTGGACATGTAAATGGTGGTCCCTAATAAGCGAGCTGAGGCCATTACCTTAACAAAGGAACTGGTTCGGCTGGTTCATTTCCTCTTATACATTCTAATCTCAGCTATTCAGGATCACGGGTTTTGAAGGGACCCACGAGTATCATCCACACTGACCTCCAAACCTTTAACATTATCATGCAGATTGGGGGGGGGGTCATTAGTCATCATTTAGGGCAGTCTTCTCCAATGGGCAATGCCTCTCCAAGATTTCACCTAACCCCGTTGCCAGAAGATGCTATGAACTGAATTTGTTTAGTTAAAAAAGAAACACTTTGCATCCTGCCTATCATTATTTTTGAAAGAAATTACATATTGTATAAATGATATTGATAAAAAGTTGAACACTTAGGAAGAAGCAGCTGCACAAATATAGTATGAGGGGGGACTCCTGGCTTTCCAGAAGTACATGTGAAAAGAATCTCAGGGTCTTGGCGGACCAGAAGCTTAACATGGGTAAACATTGTGATATAGCAGCAAAAAAGGCTAATGCTATACTAGGCTGCAGCAACAGAAGTATAGTGTCCAGATCAAGGGAAGTCGTAGTACCACTCTATTTTGCCTAAACAGACACAATGGAAGGGAAGTGGACCAGAAAGGCAGAGGAAGAAGATCTGTGCTTCAGGGCCAGAACAAGGAGGTGAACCTACATGGTACTGATATGGCCAGGTTGATCTTCTTTTGCTGATGTTCTTGCTTGAATCGCAGTTGGTAGTCCTTGTTCCTTTGGTCAATAGATGGGGCAAGAGTGACCTTTCCCCCTTATTTCTGCAGCACAACAGCACTTGGAACAGAATGTACTTTTTGGGGGAAGGAGGGAAGAGAGCTCCCTGCCGCTGCTGATGTCCACCCAATTTCCAAGGCATGTTCAGCAGCAGTAGGAAAAAAATCCCCCTCCCTCAAGGGGAGGGAATAAGAGCCCCAGTTCTCTGGCTACAGCTCTAGACTGCCATGTTCCAAAGGCTGCAAGTTCATTTGTATAATTGGACAGATAACTGCTCAAGTAACATCAGGGGCAGGTAAACAACTTTTATGTACCTCAGAGTATGTAAAACAAACACACGTAGGATTTGGGTAAATAAACCTTTTTAGAATTGCAATGTAAAAATAAAAATAAAAATAAAGTTTGGATTTGATATCCCGCTTTATCACTACCCGTAGGAGTCTCAAAGCGGCTAACATTCTCCATTCCCTTCCTCCCCCACAACAAACACTCTGCGAGGTGAGTGGGGCTGAGAGACTTCAGAGAAGTGTGACTGGCCCAAGGTCACCCAGCAGCTGCATGTGGAGGAGCGAGGAAGCGAACCCGGTTCACCAGATTACGAGTCCACCGTTCTTAACCACTACACAACACTGGCTCTCCAGTGTGGTCTTTCTCTCTCTTTTTTGGTCTTTCTCTCTTTTTTGGCCACATTTCCAACATTAAAATTGGGAAATGATTTGCTGGTTATTAACATGGCCACATGTTTTCAGCAGAATTCAGCTGGTTTAAAGTGAAGGTAACAGCCTTTGATGTAGCTGGGAGTAAGCAAAACAAAAATGCCTAAGATTTGAGTAGAGCATGAGCCTCTTAACCTCAGGGTCATGGGTTTGTGAGCCCCACGTTGGGCAAAAGATACTTGCATTGCAGTGGATTGGACTGTTACCCTACAAAAGGGGGTCTGGAAGTACGCTGGTCCTCTTTAGCCAAATAAAGGCAGCAGCATCGTGGAAAGAGTTTGTATTTATTGCGGGCCACAGCGAGAATAAGTGATCCAGAGGAATTCTCCAAATTCTGGACCCCGAATACAAAATTGAAGACACTTTTATAACAATTGCATGCGGGAACACCTCATGCATGATCCTTTTCAGCAATATGATTGGATAACAGAACGCATGGACAGCTTGTGGACACTTAAAACAAATTTCACCGGTCAGAACAGCCTGCTCCTAATTGCTATGGCAATGTGTATCTTTAAGCAACGGTCACACAAAATGTGCCTTTTTCTGCTATCTGCTACATGAAGACTTGCATGGGTCAGGAGAATTTATGGTTCTCCTGGCATCGATGCCAGCCCCCAGTCTTCTGCAGAAGGCCAGCGAGCTCTTGACATGTTTTACTGACCTGATAAGGTGAAGTGAGAGGCCCATGGTGGGTGCAGTCTCAGCAAAAGACAGAGAGCATTGGTGTGCTTGGTTCTGACATACTTCCTGGGCCACGACATCTACCTGGGTCCCATGACATCTACCTGGGTCCCATCTAACTGGGTCCCAGATCATGACACCCACATATCAGAGATGACTCCCGTGGTCCCTTCTAACTACACAGTTCTGTGGTTCTAGATAGTCTGGCGGTGATAAGTTAACATGACTTTTAGGGGTGGCAAACGGTGTTTTCCTCCCATTCCCGCCACAATCTCCCACTGAGATTCTTCTTCTTCTTCTTCTTCTCCTTCTTCTTCTTCTTCATACCCCGCCCATCTGACTGGATTTCTCAGCCACTGTGGGAGGCTCCCAAAAGAATATTAAAAACATGATAAAACAATCAAACATTAAAAATTAAAAAGGGCTGCCTTCAGATGTCTTCTAAAAGTCAGATAGTTGTTTATTTACTTGACATCTGATAGGAGGGAGGGCGCCACTACTGAAAAGGCCCTCTGCCTGGTTCCCTGTTACCTCACTTCTCGCACTGAGGAAAACTTCAGAAGGCCCTCGGCACTGGACGTCATAGAATCATAGAATCATAGAGTTGGAAGAGACCACAAGGGCCATCCAGTCCAACCCCCTGCCAAGCAGGAAACACCATCAGAGCACTCCTGACATATGGTTGTCAAGCCTCTGCTTAAAGACCTCCAAAGAAGGAGACTCCACCACACTCCTTGGCAGCAAATTCCACTCTCGAACAGCTCTTACTGTCAGGAAGTTCTTCCTAATGTTTAGGTGGAATCTTCTTTCTTGTAGTTTGGAACCATTGCTCCGTGTCCGCTTCTCTGGAGCAGCAGAAAACAACCTTTCTCCCTCCTCTATGTGACATCCTTTTATATATTTGAGCATGACTATCATATCACCCCTTAACCTCCTCTTCTCCAGGCTAAACATGCCCAGCTCCCTTAGCCGTTCCTCATAAGGCATCGTTTCCAGGCCTTTGACCATTTTGGTTGCCCTCCTCTGGACACGTTCCAGTTTGTCAGTGTCCTTCTTGAACTGTGGTGCCCAGAACTGGACACAGTACTCCAGGTGAGGTCTGACCAGAGCAGAATACAGTGGCACTATTACTTCCCTTGATCTAGATGCTATACTCCTATTGATGCAGCCCAGAATTGCATTGGCTTTTTTAGCTGCCGCGTCACACTGTTGGCTCATGTCAAGTTTGTGGTCAACCAAGACTCCTAGATCCTTTTCACATGTACTGCTCTCAAGCCAGGTGTCACCCATCTCTCATTTTTTTTTTTGCCCAAGTGCAATGCTTTACATTTCTCCCTGTTAAAATTCATCTTGTTTGTTTTGGCCCAGTTCTCTAATCTGTCAAGGTCGTTTTGAAGTGTGATCCTGTCCTCTGGGGTGTTAGCCACCCCTCCCAGTTTGGTGTCATCTGCAAATTTGATCAGGATGCCCTTGAGTCCATCATCCAAGTCGTTGATAAAGATGTTGAATAAGACCGGGCCCAAGACAGAACCCTGTGGCACCCCACTAGTCACTCTTCTCCAGGATGAAGAGGAACCATTGATGAGCACCCTTTGGGTTCGGTCAGTCAGCCAGTTACAAATCCACTGAGTGGTAGCATAGTCAAGACCGCATTTTACCAGCTTCTTTACAAGAATATCATGGGGCACCTTGTCAAATGCCTTGCTGAAATCAAGGTAGGCTACATCCACTGCGTTCCCTTCATCTACCAGGCTTGTAATTCTGTCAAAAAACGAGATCAGGTTAGTCTGACATGACTTATTTTTCAGAAATCCATGCTGACTATTGGTGATCACAGTATTCCTTTCTAGGTGCTCACAGACTGTTTGCTTAATGATCTGGTCCAGAATCTTCCCTGGTATTGATGTCAGACTGACTGGGCGGTAATTATTTGGGTCCTCTCTTTTCCCCTTTTTGAAAATAGGGACAACATTTGCCCTCCTCCAGTCTGCCGGGACTTCACCTGTTCTCCAGGAATTCTCAAAGATGACTGCCAGTGGCTCTGAGATCACATCTGCCAGTTCTTTTAATACTCTTGGATGCAGTTCATCTGGCCCTGGAGACTTGAATACATCTAGACTAGCCAAGTATTCTTGTACTATCTCCTTAGTTATTCTGAGCTGTGTTTCCTCTGCTGAATCATTTGCTCCAAATTCTTCAGGTCGGGCATTGTTTTCTTTATCGGAGAAGACTGAGGCAAAGAAGGCATTGAGGAGTTCAGCCCTTTCTGTGTCCCCTGTTTGCATTTCACCAGCTTCTCCTCTGAGTGACCCCACTGTTTCTTTGTTCTTCCTTTTGCTACGAACATACCCATAAAAGCCTTTTTTGTTGCTTTTAACCTCTCTAGCAAGCCTGAGTTCATTCTGTGCTTTAGCTTTTCTGACTTTGTGTCTACACGTGCTGGCTATTTGTTTGAATTCCTCTTTGGTGGTTTCCCCCCTTTTCCATTTTTTGTACACATCCTTTTTTAATCTTAACTCAGTTAAAAGTTCTTTAGATAGCCACCCTGGCTTCTTTAGGCACCTTCCATGTTTCCGTCTCATTGGTATTGCCTGAAGTTGTGCTTTTACTATCTCCCTCTTAACAAACTCCCAGCCATCATGAACTCCCTTTCCTTTTAGTATTACTGTCCATGGGATCTCACCCAGCACTTCCCTAAGTTTTATGAAGTCGGCTTTCTTAAAGTCAAGAAATTGAGTCCTAGTATGCTTGGCTGCTCCTTTCCGCTGTATAGTAAACTTCAGAAGAGCATGATCACTCGCGCCTAATGATCCTTCCACTTCTACCCCACTAACCAGGTCATCAACATGGTTAGTTGAACGGGCTGAACGATGGGGGTGGAGACACTCCTTCAGGTATACTTGGCCAAGGCTGTTTAGGGCTTTAAAGGTCAGCACCAACACTTGTAAAGTGTGCATTGGTTAGGTAATAAGTTCGCTTCCAGGCCGCGCTCCTAAACACACTTGCCTCTGGTGTGTAACAGAACATCCTCATCAGAAACAGTGTGACTTGCTTCTCGGTAAACCTGCGAAGGATTGCACCATAGATCTTCTTGTATCCGGTCCCTGCCCAGAATTTATATAACAAGTGGTTAGTTTGGCACCATTATTGCTAGATGTTTTCTGCGGACTTCAATCTGAAGCCAAGGACACAGGTCCAGAGCTGGTTAGAAAATCACATTTTCAGCCTGTGAACACAACCTTTTAATCATTGACTCACTGTTTGCAGTTTGCATGTCCAGGTTCAAAGGTGTTGGCCACGGTGAGGAAGAAGAGCAAATATTAGTGACTTACCTCAAAAGTATATAAAGAAACCTGAATGTACTGCAAAGCCTGCTCTTCCAGAGGGGCTGCAGAATCTCCCTCCCTGGTACCCAGGCCTTTTCAAAATGGCCCTTTTAATTTCCTTCCTGGTCGGGATACAGGTATTGTGTTCCTTAGCTGGTCTTCCACCTCGTCCAGGACAGCTACCAAGACCACCACTGACAGGACTGCTCTCCCCAGGGTGCAATAATTCTGTAGTCAAAGCAGCTGCAGCTCAGGCCCTAGACTGGATCAATTCCCATGAAAAAACGGGGTACGTGCTTGGTCTTCAGCGAATCTTTGATGCCCGGCAACTTCCGCAGGTAAGCAGCTACCCTGACTTTGCTCGCTACACTGCAGTCGGGGACAACCACCTTCCAAAACATCAGATAAAAGAGGGAGAGATAAGGGGGAGCCATTGTCCTATCTATTGAGTGGTCACTCCAAACCAGGAGTAGCTAACATGTTGCCCTCCTGATGTTGGAATTGTAGAATTGCAGAGCTGGAAGTGATCCCAATGGTCATCTAGTCCAAGCCCCTAGAATACAGGAATCTCAGCTAGACAGATGGCCAACCAACCTCTGCTTCAAAACTTCTGCTCCAGCCCATCCCAGATCTGCCTGCATCTTCCAGCTCTGGCCTCCCCGTGGCTTCAGTTGTACAGAATGAAAGCTGCAGCCTGTATAATATTTACTGAATTCTAGCTGAGAATTGCTCCATTTTAAAAGAGGAGAAACTGAGGCAGAGGAATAAGCAAGTGTTGGGGCGGATGGAATAGTCCTGGGTGCTATTATCATATCTTCTTCTTTGGCGATCGCTTGTAACCAAGTAAGATTGTCTTCCATAAACACAGTTTTAACAGTGGGTCTGTAAGTGACTGTGGAGGCCACTTCTGGATCCACACATCCTTCCACAGTGGGGACATTGGTTTCCGGATGGGAGTTGATCGTGGTGAAGGTTTCTCTTAGCACCTTTCTCCCTTTCGTCCTGAGTTTGAGCGTCTTCAAAGCTGTTCTCCAATTGTAGCACTCACAGGCCAGTGTTTCCCAGTTGTTGGTATTTATACTACATTTTTAAAAAGTTTGCCTTGAGAGAGTCTTTAAACCTTCTTTGTTGACCACCAGCACAGAGATTAGCATATGCTCTCAGAAAAGAGGACCTGGCTGCATGCATTTTTAGAACACCAAAACATAACTCTAAGACAAAAAAAATTCCTTCCAGTAGCACCTTAAAGACCAACTAAGTCAGTTCTTGGTATGAGCTTTCGTGTGCATGCACACTTCTTCAGATACACATGAGCCATTATTTATTGGGGGGGGGGACTTTCTAGTTTAGTTGTGAGACCCTTTTCTTTAAAGGTTTCAAATAAGTGGTTGCAAAAGAAGCAGCTGTTTGAATAAATGGTTGCAAAAGGAGGCATTTTGGATCTTTGTATCCTTGAAATCCCAGGAGATCGAAAGTCTAAGGCTGTAGTCAAAACTTACATGGAATAACTTTGTTGACATCAATGTTAAATTTACTTAGTTCTACAGAAATTGTTTTGTGTGAAAGGCAGCCAGCCAGGCTTGCCTTTTCAAATTCTGCTCTGTCTTGTGCTGCAAAGGGTTTCGTCTTCTTATCGTCTTTCGTCTTCTATAGGAGCCTGAAGTCTCTAAGTATTTTCTCACCTTGGATGTGCTGGAAACCGTGTGCCACGTTCTCAGCAGAAAACAGGCAAAGGATTGCAGTTTCAGAAGCGCCCATGAGACAGTAAGTATTTGATCTGCCAAGTTCAGAAAAGGACTGAACACGCTAAGTTTTGTTTTTAAGCTAGGAATGCCTCCAGACGGCCACTATTTGGTGGGAGGAATTCAAGTGCATACTAGGAAACTTTAAAAGGTAAAGGTAAAGGGATCCCTGACCATTAGGTCCAGTTGCAGATTACTCTGGAATTGTGTGCTCCTCTCGCTTTACTGGCCGAAGGAGCCGGCATACAACTTCTGAGTCATGTGGCCAGCATAACTAAGCCGCTTCTGGTGAACCAGAACAGCACACGGAAACGCCGTTTACCTTCCTGCCAGAGTGGTACCTATTTATCTACTTGCACTTTGACGTGCTTTTGAACTGCTAGGTTGGCAGGAGCAGGGACCGAGCAACGGGAGCTCACTCTGTTGTGGGGATTCGAACCACCGAGCTTCTGATCGGCAAGCCCTAGGCTCTGTGGTTTAACCCACAGCACCACCCACTGTGCAATTAAAGTGGATGAAATTTCGCTGTCACCCTAGAGCAGCGGTTTTCAACCAGTATGCCGTGGCACCCTAGGGGCCTCTGTCCTTCTTTCCTTCCCTCCCTCCTCTGATGAATTCTTGTGTCTCTGCCTCCCAAAGGCTTGCACAGCTGTTTGTTGCTGCAGCCCTGGCTACAAGCTCCACAAGAGAACGGTGCCTCTGGGGCTGGCCAGGAGGTTCTGGTTTCCAGGAGTTGATGTGGCCTCGGAGTAAGGTTCTGGCCTCACAATCACCTTTGGCCAGTCTCTGTCAGGTGGTTAAGGCTGGGGGCATCCTCTTTCCAGGCCTCTGTGGGGTGGCGTGAGGAGGCACCTCTCTTTGGGGCAGTGGCGGCGGCTGCTCAGAGGACTCCAAAGGGGAAAAGAGAAGAGAGGAGGCTGCAGGAACCCTCCACAAGCGAGCGAGTTCAAAAAAGGGGTGAGGGGCTGCCAGCTCTGCAGGCAAGGAGTGAAATAACTGGGGTCCTGAGCCGCACAGGGTGCCGCAGAAAGAATGTAGTTGGTCAAGGGAGCCATGGGCTCAAAAAAAGGTTGAAAACCTATGCCCTAGCAACAAGTCTGGTTTTAAAAAGAAAATGACTTTGTACAATTATCTGGAAGAGCTTTGCGAAGTCGGGCTCTGGTGATATCTCCAGGTGCGACCCGAATATAGTGTATTTCAGATTTGAATTGCTTCACGAGAAAGGTTAAGGGGTTCACATCACCCACCTTCTGCACATGTCTGCACGGTTCCCTTTCTCTCCCCCAAAGCCTTCACCAAGTACACAGAAAATTCTAGTGAGGGAAGCAGATGTCAGTGGCAGTATAGAGTGTGGTGAGATGATATGGGACTGTGGGAAGGGGGCAGGATCCTGCTTTTTTGGATTAGCCCCATTGGGGAGGGAGGTATAATATATCATTCTGCCCAGAGAGTACTGCCAGGCGAGGGCTTAATTTGCAAACAGGCCACTGAAATATCATATATTGGTCATTGGCCACAGAAGTGTTGTTGTTTTAATTTACTGGTGACTTCTGGGAAAGGGCAAATCCAGACTAAATTGGGGAGGGAATACAGACTGTCATTTTGAGGCCAGTGAAACTGAGTGGAAACTGCAAAACACAAACAAAAAAACAAAAACTTGCATGCATGGAGAGCTAGAGAGAAGTAATAACAAATAATATCAGTCCAAATAAACAAAAACAAAAAAATTAAAAATGTCCAGTAGCACCTTTGAGACCAACTAAGTTTGTTCTAGGTATAAGCTTTCATGTGCATGCACACTTCTTCAGATACTCAGATTAAAAATAAGTATATTATAATATTATATTATAAAAATAATATCAGATTTTGCAAGGGGGGAGTGATTCTGCATTGCAAGTTGGGGGCTAAGCTGGCTCCTTGGTCTGCAAAAGGTGAAGGTTTCTGGTTTGGCAAAACAAATCAGTTCTACAAACATCGCTTACCTTTCTGTTGCTCCAGGTCTATGGGCAGTGCAAAGTAACAGTTTACGCTGATAACCACGGGAACGTTTCTCAGCTGTCTTCCTACGACTGCGTTTTACGCCCACGTATGTATTTCTATACATTTGCTTGAATTAACGTTTGTAAGGAAATTCATAAGGTAAAGGTAAAGGGACCCCTGACCATTTGGTCCTGTCTTGACCGACTCCGGGGTTGCAGCGCTCATCTCGCTTTATTGGCTGAGGGAGCCGACGCACAGCTTCCGGGTCATGTGGCCAGCATGACTAAGCCGCTTCTGGGGAACCAGAGCAGCGCATGGAAACGCCGTCTACCTTCCCGCCAGAGTGGTACCTATTTATCTACTTGCACTTTTATGTGCTTTTGAACTGCTAGGTTGGCAGAAGCAGGGACCGAGCAACGGGAGCTCACCCCGTCGCGGGGATTCAAACCGCCAACCTTCTGATTGGCAAATCCTAGGTTCTGTGGTTTAACCCACAGCGCCACCCGCGTCCCCATTGTAACACATAGGAAGTAACAAACCAGAAAGGATGCTCGATAAAACTGAAGGTCCACGAGCAAACCAAAGACGTGACTTTATTTAACAAGATTAAGAAGCAAAGGCCTTTTGCGACTTCTGCTTGCCCAGTAATTTACTGGCCTGTGTAAAGGAACATTTAGCTGTGCAAGTCCAACTATGCTTGTTTGTTTTCTAAATAGTTTCATCAAGGGCTATCGCAAAAGTTTGTCCTGACTGCCCAGTTCCCGGGGACCCAACTGAAGCCAGGTTCCAGGAGGCGGCGGCAGAGAGCCTTGACAAATTCAACTTAGAAAACAACCATGCTCATTATTTTGCCCTCCTCAACGTCACCAAAGCACGGTCACAGGTAAGTTTGCGACTGGACATCCTTGAAAGCAGGAGCAGGGAACCTGTGGCCTTATGGATCTCGCTGGGAGTTGGAGTCTAACAAACACCTGGAAGACTGCAGCCATTTAGAGGGGAAATTTTCTCCATCACGCACGCCCCCATTTGTCACAGGATAGTTGACTTCGTTACCTAGAGGCCTTCTTGATATCTATAAGCCACAAATAACTGGAAATTCCATGTTTGGGGGTACAATACTTTCTAATACCAGCATGATGGCATGGTTGGGACTTAGGAGACCAGGGTTCAAAGCCCCACTCATCCACGAAGCTCACAGGGTCACCTTCTCTCAGTCTAACCTACCTCACAGGGTTGTCGTAAGGTTAAAATGAAGAGGGGGAGAAGAAGCTTCAGTTCCTTGGAGAAAAAGTTGGATATAAAAGTAGCACTCTCCTGGTGTGCCCCGCGGAGGACCTTAAGGTCCATAAATAACAACACTTTGGAGGTCCCAAACCTCAAGGAGGTCAGATTGGTTTCAACTAGGGCCAGGGCCTTTTCAGCCCTGGCCCCGACTTGGTGGAATGCTCTGTCACAAGAGACTGGAGCCCTGCAGGATTTGACATCTTTCCGCAGGGCCTGCAAGACGAAGCTGTTCCGCCTGGCCTTTGGCTTAGACTCACTCTGACCCCTTATATGGGATTTGGTATATAAATTTTCCCTTGGCTTTTTTGCTGGCCCATGTAGGACCAGCATGGATAGCTGGCTCGGGTGAATATCTGATGTTTCCTCCCTTTATGGCCTTGATTTATGGGCTACTACTAAAATGAGGCTGCATTTTAAGCTGTATTTTAATTAACTGTTTGTTTGTTTGTTTGTTTGTTTGTTTGTTTGTTTGTTGTTGATGATGATGTTTCTATTACATTTTATTGTAATTTTATTGTAATTCATATTTGGTGTTAGCTGCCCTGAGCCCGGCCCTGGCTGGGGAGGGCGGGGTATAAATAAATAAAAATTATTATTATTATTATTAATTGCACCAGTTGCTGGGGAGCGAGGTGGAGGGCCAACAGGAATGTGAGAGGGCTGTTGTCTTCTATCTTGCTTGCACTTCATTCAGACGACACAAACTGCTCTAACCCGTTGCCTCTGCCCTTTTGCACAGTGGGTTATTGGGCCTTCAAACTCAGTAGAATATACGATCCAGGAGACATCTTGCACCAAAGGCAAGGGTGTCCCCGACATCTCCAATTGCGAACTCCTCCCACGTGAAACGGCCGTGAGTATTCCTTCACTTGGTGCTGATTTTTATTTATTTTATTTTTTTGGTACCCCACCCATCTGGCTGGGCCTCCCCAGCCACTCTGGGCGGCTTCCAAAAAAAATATTAAAATACTCTAATACATAAAACAATAAAAGCTTCCCTGAACAGGGCTGCCTTCAGATGTCTTCTAAAAGTCTCGTAGTTGTTCTCTTTGACATCTGGTGGGAGGGCGTTCCACAGGGAGGGCGCCACTACCGAGAAGGCCCTCTGCCTGGTTCCCTGTAACTTGGCTTCTCGCAGTGAGGGAACCGCCAGAAGGCCCTCGGAGCTGGACCTCAGTGTCCGGGTGGAACGATGGGGGTGGAGACGCTCCTTCAGGTATACAGGACCGAGTCCGTTTAGGGCTTTAAAGGTCAGCCAGCACCAATACTTTGAATTGTGCTCGGAAACGTACTGGGAGCCAATGTAGGTCTTTTAAGACCGGTGTTATGTGGTCTTGGCGGCCGCTCCCAGTCACCAGTCTAGCTGCCGCGTTCTGGATTAGTTGTAGTTTCCGGGTCACCTTCAAAGGTAGCCCCACGCAGAGCCCATTGCAGTAGTCCAAGCGGGAGATAACCAGAGCATGTACCACTCTGGCAAGGCAGTCCGCAGGCAGATAGGGTCTCAGCCTGCATACCAGATGGAGCTGGTAAACAGCTGCCCTGGACACAGATTTGACCTGTGCCTCCATGGACAGCTGTGAGTCCAAAATGACTCCCAGGCTGCGCACCTGGTCCTTCAGGGGCACAGATACCCCATTCAGGACCAGGGAATCCTCCACACCTGCCCGCCTCCTGTCCCCCAAGAATAGCACTTGTATTCTGTCTTGTCAGGATTCAAGCTCAATCTGTTAGCCTCCATCCAACCTCCAACCACCTCCAGGCACTCACACAGGACCTTCACCGCCTTCACTGGTTCTGATTTGAAAGAGAGGTAGAGCTGAGTATCATCCGCATACTGATGAACACCCAGCCCAAACCCCCTGATGATCTCTCCCAGCGGCTGCATATAGATGTTGAAAGGGTTAGCTAGGGATGATGGGAGTTGCAGTCCAAATACAGCTGGAGACTCAAGTTTGGCAAACCCAGAAGCAGAACATTTTTGCACCACCACCACCCCCTTCTTCTCCAAAGATATGAGTAGAGAGCATAAGAAGAACTGTCCTTGACAACTCCCCATTCATGCCCTAGATGTTTGCCTAAAGGGACCCCTGACCATTAGGTCCAGTTATGACCAACTCTGGGGTTGCGGCGCTCATCTCACTTTATTGGCCGAGGGAGCCGGCGTACAGCTTCTGGATCATGTGGCCAGCATGACTAAGCCGCTTCTGGCGAACCAGAGCAGTGCATGGAAACACCGTTTACCTTCCCGCCGGAGCGGTATCTATTTATCTACTTGCACTTTGACGTGCTTTCGAACTGCTAGGTTGGCAGGAGCAGGGACCGAGCAACGGGAGCTCACCCCGCCACGGGGATTTGAACCGCCGACCTTCTGATCGGCAAGCCCTAGGCTCAGTGGTTTAGACCATAGCGCCACCCACGTCCCTTTTGGGTGTTTGCCTAAGCCTCCAGGCTTTCTACTGTGGGTATAGGGCGGTATGCACATCATCATCATTATTATTATTACACAGTTGGACTTGTGCATGTGGTTGCCACTATTCCTCCCTGTCTCTCAATCTCTGGTGAATGTGCAACTGAGACAC